>NC_037679.1:93335411-93529441 GCF_003255815.1 Theropithecus gelada | reverse complement strand
AAAAAAAAAATTTAAAAAAAAAAAAAAAAAAAAAAAAAAAAAAAAAAAAAAAAAGAATATATAGTTCCAGATAATTGGAGGAAGGGTATTGAACGTTACCAACACAAAGAAATGATAAATGTTTGAGATGGTGGATATGCTAATTATGCTGATCACATACATTACATGTATTATAACATCACTATGTGTACTCATACGTATGTATAGTACACAATTATGTGTCCATTAAAAAAGAAAAGCCTGAATTTAGATTGGAATGGCTATGAAGTAGCTAGCTTTTTCATATTTTTGATATAGAGCCCAGGTATTTATTTTAAGTAAACTACCCTTGGCTTCAGGAAATGTTTAGTATTTGAATTTTAGCCTTGCATTTTATAATACAGAGAAGTAAAACTGTAGGCTTGCTTTAGATACAGTCACAGGGGTTTGCCATGATGACTTGTTTATGTAATAAGGGGGAAATATACCTTAAGTAATAGGCATACATGCTCATTTTTCTCCCTCGTACACATTTTTAGTTGTTGTCCAGGCATTGTGATACTTATGTAAACAGTATGCGATATCTGAGGTAGGAATCAGAATTTTAAGGTAAGAATACTTAGAGTTACATATTTTTCAAACTTTCAAAGTGGACATTTTACATGTCCATTATATAACTGTAATTAAATTTTCAAAAAGACAATACCTGTCTTTAATATGGGGGACGCTCTCGCATTTTTTTTTTTTTTTTTTTTTTTTGGAGACAGGGTCTCACTTTCTCCCAGGCTGGAATGTAGTGGTGCGATCATGGCTCACTGCAGCCTCAGCCTCATAGGCTCGAGAGATCCTCCCACCACAGCCTCCCAAGTAGCTGGAACCACAGGTGTACAACACCATGCCCAGCTAATGTTTAAAATTTTTTGCAGAGACAGGGCCTCCCTCTGTTGCTCAGGCTGGTCTGGAATTCCTGGGTTCAAGTGATTCTCCTGCTTCATCCTCCCAAAGTGTTATGATTACAGTCATGTGCCACTGCCTGGCCCCATATAAGTGGGATGATGGCTTTAGCCTAGGAGTTCCACACCAGCCTGGGTAACATGGCTCAAGACCCTGTCTCTACAAAAACTAAAAAAAATAACTGGTCATGGTGGCACCTGCCTGTGGTCCCAGCTACTCCAGGAGGCTGAGGCAGGAGGATAACTTGAGCCCAGGAGTCGAGGATGCAGTGAGCTCTGATCTTGTCATTGCATTCCAGCCTGGGTGACAGAGTGAGACCTTGTGTCTTAAAAAAAGTTACTGGCTACCTGATTATTCATAGGAAAAAAACCTGAACTCTGATCTAAACCTCATACCTCGTTCAAAAATTAACTCAAAATGGATCATGGACTAAAACGTAAAATGCAAAATAAAGATGAAAAGAGGAGCTAGAGACTGGGAGAAACTATTTGCAAACCACATGTCTGATAAAGGACTCATATCTATAATATATAAAGAACCATCAAAATTCAGCAGTGAAACCAAATCATCTACTTTGAAAATGAATAAAAGACCTGAAGAGACATTTCAGATAACATATAAACACATGAAAAGATGTTCAATATCTTGAGCCATCAGAAAAATGCACACTAAAGCCACATCACTATACACCTATCAGAATGCCTAAAATAAAAAGTAGTAACAAGACCAATGCGGGTGAGGATGCGGGGAAACGGGATCACTCACAGTTGGCTGGTGGGAATGGAAGATGGTACAGCCATTCTGGAAAACAGCTGACAGTTTCTGAAAATACTAAATGTGCAATTGCCATAGGATGCAGCACTCACATTCATGGGCAGTTATCCCAGAGAAATGAAGACTTATGTTCACACAAAAGCCTTTATGTATCTGTTCACAGCAGCATTATTTATGAAGGCTAGAAACTGGAAACATCCCGGAGACTGCTCAGCAGGTGAATGGTTAAACAAACTGGTGCACCCAGGCCCCAGATACCACTCTGCAGTAGTTAATGACATCCTTGTTCATCAGTCTTTCAAACTAGAAACCACCATCATGCTTAATCCCCTTTTTTCCATCCTGGGTCTGAGTGGACTTCATTTTGCATTTCTTTCCAATGCATTTTCCCTGTGTCCTTTCTGGTTGTGCCTCATGCCTCATTTGAACTGTTGTAAGAGCCACCGAATTGTTTCTCTGCCTCATCATGGAATCCTTTCTACACTTCATTCCCTGCATTGCCATTGGAACAATCTTTCCAAAACATGAACAAACTAACTTAAAAGAAATATCCCA
The DNA here is from genome assembly GCF_003255815.1 of Theropithecus gelada. Lineage (NCBI taxonomy): Eukaryota > Metazoa > Chordata > Mammalia > Primates > Cercopithecidae > Theropithecus > Theropithecus gelada. Next base: position 93,527,179 of record NC_037679.1, on the reverse strand, counting down.
GGTATCCTTCCAAATAAGTATAAGCTTTCTGTTAGAAGTTTTACTTCTTGTCTATAGGGAACCCCAGGACTGTAGAGAGATGGATTTGCTGTCTGCATTTTCCCTGGAAATCCCTGGAGGGGCCCATGTGGAATAGTGGCACAAATACTGGTTGTAGAATCAGAAGCCCTCATATCCTGGTTCTAACACTAGCTGGATGTTCTTGGGAAAGTTTTGGTTTCATAACCTCAGAAACTCCATTTCTTAAGAAATGGAGATGAGAAAGCATACTCAAGGGGTCACACAAGGCTGCTGGAGGAGCGGATGAGGGGCTTGGTGAAAATGCTGTGTAATCCGTGAAGCACGTTGCATGTGTGAGAAGTGGAGCTGTGTGGATAGCGGTTCTGGAATCATTGTATGAAAACGATGGAAAGCACATTCGTAGTTCTGCCTGATGATACCACTGGGCACCTGTGTTGTACATGCCTGCAACATGGGTGAGGCCCAGGTCAGTACAGCTCACAGTTTGGTTTTCATGCAGTTAGAAAGGCCCGAGAGGACCCTTCCCCCCTCCAGTTGTAGGAAGGAGGCGGCTGTGTCCTGCCTATATTTGGTGGGATTGTCTGTGGCTCCTTAGGGACGGGAATGCAGGGAGTGGGGGAAGAAAGCCGGCCTGACTGCTCGCTAGTCAGCCTTCCCCCAGGGAGGAGTGGAGGGGTCATTTCGTGGTAACTTGCCAAGTCTTTCTTAACCCATCTGCTCTTAGAAATGACCAGCAAGACAAGTAAAAGACCCGTTAGAGACAGATGGGCTGTGTGTCCCATGCATTTATGGCTTTGTGACCTCAGAGCTGCCAGGACTCGATAGCTTTCTGGGGAATGCTGGGTCAGCCAAGGGGCTGAAAATAGTGAGAGGAAGAAAATTCCCACTCTCTGCTCTGGTCTGGGAGTGATTACTGAGGAGAGCGGCATGGAGGGCCGAGCCGTGGGGTCCCTCTCAAGCACGCCCTCACTGCAGTGGGAATGCGGGTCTCAACCTCCCTAGGCCTCCGTGATTTTCATCTGTCACATACTCACCTCCAGCAGGGATGTCTATGGTGATGAGATGATGGAGCATCATAGCACATGTAGCACTTAATAGGCTTGCGGTGAGTGGACGCTGGCGTCAGTGGAACAGGAGACTGGGCGCTGCGTGTGGACGCACTCACGTGCTGGTGGCATGGGTGGACAGAGGAGAGAGGGATGCTCTGCCGTTCTCCTTTTGGTCTGTCACCCCCGCTGTTGTGAACAGAATCTGTGAGTGTATTCTGTTGCCGCAGTCAACTTGGTAGCCTGATTGTTCAATTTTCTGCTTCCACTTTTGATTTTTTAAGAATGGGAAAAGGAATACTTCAGTTACTTTTCTGGTTGATGGCATACATTCCTTGATATCACCTTAATGCTTTTTAATTTCTATGTATTTTGGATGCTGGAGCTTGCCTGACATCTGTGTTTTTATGCCTCACCCTCTCATGTAACTGTTGGCCACACCAGGACCAGAGAGAAGTGACCAGACCGATTGGCAGCAGGGCTAGGACTGGAATTCCCCAGCCTTTTGGCACCCAGCAGGCTCTGTTTTCTGTATTGCACTGCTCTTCCCTGTTTTGGCCCCTGTTAGGACAGTGGATGTGACATGTAGCTGGGCGCTTTTGGGGGTGTGCTAGGAGTGTGGCAGATGCCTCAGACTGGCATTTTCCCTGATTCTGAATTCTCATGGCTCAGAGTCAGTCTCTAGGCTACTGACCGGGAAGATACAGGAAGTTGTTTTGTGTGGCAAACTATGCCTGGGCATTTTTTTCAAAGGCAATTTATTTGGTTTGGACTGGAATAAATCTCTGATATTGGTTTCTTTGCCAGTATTATTAGGGAGTGGAGCCTGACTTGTTAACTTAGCCCCATTTGTAGTGCTTAAAATCTCAGTGAGTGTGTGTTGAACTGAGCGGAAGTGTGAGAGCATCTTGGTCAGTGGTTTGCAAACGTAGCTGCATCTGGGGGGCTGTGAAAAAAGCACGCATGCTTACTCCAGACCAGTTGAAATAGAATCTGCAGGAATGGAACCTGGGCAGCTATAGTGCTGTTAAAAACCCCCAGGTGGTTCTAATATACCATAAAGGTTGAGATCCACTGATCCACAGTGAATTGGAGTCCTGGATCATAGACATGCCTTATGCTTTCACCAGCTTAGAATGGTTCTTGTGCTTTAGAACTGTGAAAAAGTGTTATGCAAACAAATGTGGAAATAGCCTCAATGCCACATCCTGTTACTACCTGTCATGAAGTATATTTACCAGTTATTCACTCTATTCTGATCTTTACCCATTCCACCTTTTCTTCATGGAACAATGATTTGACAGTTGGTTATGCAGAACCAGAGTAACTCTAGTTCGATTGGCAGGAAACGATTTGGGGTATGAAGTACTCTTTAGGCATTTATTGAACTCTTGTTTGTACCACCGCTGTGCTGGATAGTTTATAAATATTACTTCTTTAAGCAAGGCCTATGGAATCAGGCTGCCTGGGTTTTGCTAACTAGCTCTGTCATTTGGGGCAAGTTTTTAAGCTTATATAAACCTGACTTTCATCTATGAAATGGATGACAAGGGGTCATTATCATCTCACAGGATCGTGCAAATGTGTGTGTAAAGTGCTTAGTTTGGTGCCTAACACATAGTAACTACTCAGTAAAGTTATTATTACACCATCATCATCATATCTAAATGTAAATATTAAGAGCTAATAAATTTGTAAAAGGTAGTATACCCTTACCCCTTGAACCAAAGACTACTTTAGTTTTAAGTGGTTGGGTTAATTTATCACTGAAATATTGGCCTCTTGAATACCTTGAATTTCAATTGAACGTAGCCAGAGGATTTCATAATTGGACCATTGCCTCTGGAAGTTGGAGCTTTGTTTGTTTGTTTGGCTTCACTTCCTACACTAAGCATGTGGCTGTACGCACCTTTATGGTGACTTCTGGTACTGGGGAATCAAAGCTTCGTTGGCTTCCTTGGAGGAGATGATCTTATGCTATATGAAGCACTCAGACTTTGTTAACTGCGTACTATCCAGATAAGACCAGGTGCTTCCCATGGCAGCCTGTCCTTTTCTTAGCTCTCTCATCAATCTAGCCTGTTCCTTCTATTCCTCTTTATACTAAAACTTCTCTTTGAACAAGGAATGTTGTTTTGTCACTGCTAGGTCCCCAGCAATTAGTAATGCCCAGCACATACTAGGGGCCTCCTGAATGTTAATAGGTGATAATCTAGCAGAACACAAGATAAATCTGCATGTTGAGATTTAAGTTGTGTGGTAGGAATGCTGCATTGGCAAACTTACTAAATCAATTTTGTTAATACAAGTTTAACATATCTTAGTAAGTGACTTAGTTCAGTGATCATTTACTGAGTGTCTTCTAGAGCAGACACTGGGGACAGAAAGGTAATAATATGTGATCCCTGCCTCATGCGCAGGAAGTCTAGTGTGATGGACAGACACGTGCCAATGGCTACCATGGAATATGGTGAGTATTAAGATAAAAGGGCACCCTGTGTGCCCTTGGAGCACAGAGCAGGGCTTGTGTTCTGGGAACATGGGCTCCATGTGAAAACACAATTTAAATTAATTTTCTTTTTTTTTTTTTTTGAGACAGAGTCTTGCTCTGTGGTCCAGGCTGGAGCACAGTGGTGTGATCTCGACTCACTGCAACGTGCTCCCTCCAGGTTCAAGAGATTCTCGTGCCTCAGCCTCCCAAGTAGCTGGGATAACAGGTGTGTGCCACCACACCTGGCTAATTTTTACATTTTTAGTAGAGATGGAGTTTCACCATGCTGGCCGGGCTGGTCTTGAACTCCTGACATCAGGTGATCCTCCCGCCTCGGCCTTCCAAAGTTCTGGGATTATAGGCATGTATATGTTCAACCTTTTAAATATCTGTGGGTAGCACTTAACTTTAAATGGGTACTAATTAAACTGTTGAATGACTTTAGTATGGATTGAATGACTTTGCTCGGGCCTCGTTTTTAATTTCCTTCATTAGAGGGGAAAAAAAAAATGTGGGTTGACTATCCCTCATCCAAACTGCTTGGAATCAGAAGTGTCTCAGATTTTTTTACATTTTTGGATTTTTGAATATTTGTGTTATACTTGCTGGTTGAGCATCCTGAATTCAAAAATCCAGAATCTGAGCTGCTCCAATGAACATTTCGTTGAGCGTCACGTCGGCAGTGAAAAAGTTGTGGATTTCGGAGTTTCTGGTTAGGGAGACTCATCCTGTATGGCTGCTGGATTGTCACAGGACTTCTGGACCAGAGGTTAGGTGACTAGGCTTTGGTTTTCGCTTTGTTACTAAACAGGCTGTTTTCTTCTATAAGCTCGGCTTTAGATCCCCCGGTTGTCAAAGAACGGGATGGGCCATCTGATGTTTAAGGCCTCTGTTAGTTCTGACTTGGAGACACCTGGCTTCAGTTCATCTTCCTTAGGAGTGGACAAAGAATATGGGAATGTTGAAATTGTTAGTCAACATTTACAGGGTCGTTGCAGCCTGGTTTTGGGTAAAGGTCATCTTTAGTGAGCCCAGGGAGAAGCACTGGTTTAGCTGTCAGCTGAGAGGGGTAAGCGGTCCTATTTTCCTCTGTGGTAGGGAAAGCATTGTTAAGGGTCACAGCGTTAGTGGAGCTGGCTGGAAAGAGGAGGGGAACTCACTGTTATAGGTTATATTGAATGTCTTTTCTGTCACTAAGTGCTTTTTATGATATGTTTTTCAGGATTTCAGTGTTGTATGATTTCCCTGTGTTAAGCACAGGAAACGTAACATCAGCAAAAAAGAATGCTCTTTCTTTATTTTTTTTTCTTTGAGATGGAGTTTCGCTCTTGTCGCCCAGGCTGGAGTGCAGTGGCGTGATCTCAACTCACTGCAACCTCGGCCTCCTCAGTTCAAGTGATTTTCCTGCCTCCCAAGTAGCTGGGATTACAGGTGCCCGCCAGCATGCCTGGCTAATTTTTGTATTTTTAGTACAGACGGGGCTTTGCCATATTGGCCAGGCTGTTCTTGAACTTCTGACCTCAGGTGATCCTCCTGCCTCGGCTTCCCAAATTGCTGGGATTACAGGCATGAGCCGCCACGCCTGGCCTTGAATGTTCTTTCTATGGGAATCTACAAAAGCCAGCTTTTGAGCCTAGTGGCAGAAAACTCTTCTTCGTTGTTTAGCTGTGCTGTGAGCTTGGAGGGCTTCAAGCCCAGCTGAAAAAGCTGTAGTATTTTCTGTCAGTTGACTCTCTTGGAGAACTTAGTGAGCACTGGGCTGGAGTGATACTGTCAGAGTTCATGAGCTGTTTGAGGCTCTCGAAGCCTAGATACTGGGGTTGCCCAAATACATCGGCTGGACTCACTATTTCTCTCAGGAGTCGAGGGGTGGAAAATGCTGTGGTCTTAACTCTGCTCTTAATTTGACAGTGCTGTTATGAATGGTAAGAATGATTTCATACGTTTGCATTTTTCTTTGTAATTCACAGAGAATTTTAAAATCCGTTACATGATTTTATTCCCTCAGCAGTTCTGTGAAAAAGGCAGAGCAGTTTTCATATCTTCTGTTTTCCCGTGATTCTCTTGTGGCTCACAGAAGCTAAGAGCCTTCACCAAGCTCATAGGGTGAATGAGTCGCAGAGCTGGGAGTAGAGGCTCAGGCTTCTAGGGACCCTGTTTCTTCCTCGATAGCTCGCTCTGGTGGCGCTATGCTCAGGTAACTGCGGATGCTCGGTTTGGTGTTTTGTAAATCCCTGCCCCATTTCGGGGGAGGTTCTTGGGAGGCTTCTATTTATTTTGGAGCATTTAAGTATCTTGTCCTCTCTCCCTCCTCCCAGATGCATGGGCATTTCTGCAGGTCCTCAGGCTGGCCCTTGTGTGTGGGGGCGTCTCCTGCCTCCACGTTGCTTGCATGCCCCCTTCTGAAGGTGCTCTTCCCCGCATGGAGCCCCCTCGTGCTGCCTCCACACTGCAGGCTGTTCGGTAAATGTTACTGACTCAGCATCGTTGTTTTCTAGAAATAGGACGGGGTATGGATGCCCAGTTCTTTTCTGTGTGAAGCCTGTGATTGTATCATCTTGCATTCCCCGTGTGTGCTCCTTGAGGGTGTCGCTGTGCTGCGGTCATCTGTGTTCCCTCAGGTGCCTCCTTTGGAGTCCTGGCCGGAGGGGCTTTGTGAAGCAGAACTAGATGGCCTGGTGCAGGGGCCGAGCCTGGCCAGGACCTCGGCCCTGGGAGTCGTAAAGAAGGCCGGCCTCTACCGTGAGCATCTGCACCAAGGTGTGCCCATGTCACGGTGTGCTCGGCATCTGCCCTGGCACGGGTGCAAGGCCTGTCTGTGCTCAGTCTCCCTGCCTATGGGGCCCAGGCTCACAGAGGTGTGAAAGAGGCAAGCACGGCGCAGGGGCCTCCGAGCCCAGCCAGCCTCGCTTCGATGCTGGGAGACTAACGTCTTCCATTTTGTCTTCTGCCCAGCCCAGCTGCGGGCCGTCCAGCGGCTGTGCTACTTCTACAGCACTGTCATGCCCAGCGAGGCCCAGTGTGTCATCTACCATGAGCTCCAGCTCTCCCTGGCCCGCAAGGTGGCCGACAAGGTGCTGGAGGGGCAGCTCCTGGAGACCATCAGTAGGTCTTCCTGTCCCTGGGCACCGAGCGGTAAGGGCTGGCTTTGCAGTGGTGGAGGTGGGGGCGGGCAGGGCAGGGAGGGGGGCACAGGGAAGCTGGCCCAGGGCCCCAGCAGCCCCTCTCCTTTTGATCATTTGGTTCCCTGGCATCAGATGCTTTGAGCTGGTGGGCCTGGGCTCGTCCCAGGGCTGCTGCTGGCCCGTGAGTCCCAGTCTGAGCCTCCCTTGTTGGGTCAAAGGTCAACTCAACCCCAGTAGAGGCAGTACGTGCACTCTGGGCTCTTCTTCCTACTATGGTGGATTTTGTCATCTGATCTCTACCTGCCCCGAATCTTCACTCCTGGCCTTCATCTGTCCCCATCCATCATTCATCCATTCTTTTGTCATCCATTCTTTTATCATCCATCTATTCACCCGTCTATCCATCCATTCACCTACCCATCCACCCATCCATTCATCCTTCCATCATCTATCTGTTTACCTGCTCATCCTTCCATCCATCCATCCATCATCCATCCATTCTTCCATCATCTTCCCATACACCTGTGGGTCCTTCCATCCATCTATCTATCATCCATCCATCCATCCTTCCATCGTTCCATCATCCATCCATTCACCTGTTCGTCTTTCCGCGCATCCATCCATCCATCCATCCATCCATCCATCATCCATCCCTCCGTCCATCCATCCATCTATCATCCATCCATCCTTTTATCATCCATCCATTCACCTGCCCTTCCATCCATTCACCTGTTCGTGCATCCATCCATCCTTCCATCTATCTTTCCATCATCCATCCAACTGTTCATCCTTCTATCCATCCATCCATCCATCATTCTTCTGTTCACCTCTTCCTCCATCCATTCACCTGTTCGTCCATTCTTCCATCCATCCTTCCATCCATCTTTCCATTATCCATCCAACCATCTTCCATCCATCCATGATCCATCCATTCACCTGTCCATCCATCCATCCATCCATTCATCATCCATCCTTTTATCATCCATCCATCCATTCACCTGTTCATCCATCCCTCCATTCTTCCATCCTTCCATCATCCATTCACCTGTTCATTCTTCTATCCATCCATCATCCATCCATCCATTCATCATCCATCCATCCTTCCGTCATTCATCCACTCGCCTGCTCATCCTTCCATCGATCCATCCATCCATCCTTCTATCATCCATCCATTCACCTGTTCATCCTTCCATTCACCTGTTCATCCTTCCATTCACCTGTTCATCCTTCCATTCATCCATCCATCATCCATCCATCCATCCATTCATTTGTCCATCTATCATTCATCCATTCATTCAGCCACCATCCATCCACCTGTTCGTCCATTCATCCATCCATCCTTCCGTCATCCATCCATTCACCTGTTCATCCTTCCATCCATCCATCATTCATCCATGCATCCATATATCCATCCATCCATCTATCATCCATCTACCCTTCTAGCATCCATCCACTCACCTCTTGTTCATCTTTCCATCCATCCATTTATCCATTCATCCATCCATGCATCCTTCCATCATCCATCCATCTTTCCATCATCCATCCTTCCGTCTTCCATCCATTCATCTGTTCATCCATCCATCCATCATTCATCCATCCATTTATCCATCCATGCAGCCATCATCCATCCATCTGTCCATTCATCCATCCATCCTTTTATCATACATCCTTTTATCATCCATCCATTCACCCGTGTATCCATCCATTCATCTGTTCATTCATCCGTCCGTCCATTCATCCTTCCATCAACCATCCATTCACCTGTTCATCCTTCCATCCATCCACCTGTTCATCCTTCCATCCATCCACCATTCATCCATCCACCATTCATCCATCAATCATTCATCCATCCATCCATTTATCCATTCATCCATATATCCATCTATCATCCATCCATCCATCCTTCCATCAACCATCCACTCACCTCCTGTTCATCCTTCCATCCATCCATCATTCATCCATCTATCCATTCATCCATCCATCCTTCCATCATCCATCCATTCATCTGTTCATCCTTCCATCGATCCATCCATCCATCATCCATCCGTCCGTCCATCCATCCATCTGTCCATTCATCCATCCATCATTCATCCATCCTTTTATCCATCCATTCACCCGTCTATCCATCCATTCACCTGTTGTTCCATCCATCTGTCCATTCATCCTTCCATCATCCATCCATTCACCTGTCTATCCTTCCATCCATCCATCATCCATCCACATATGCATTTATCCATTCATCCATCCATCCATCATCCATCCATGCTTCCATCATTCATCCATGCTTCCATCATCCATCCATCCACCTGTTCATCCTTCCATCCATCCTTCATCCATCCACCCATCCTTCATCCATCCACCCATCCATTCATCATCCATCCATCCTTCCATCCATCATCCATCCATCCTTCCATCATCCATCCTTTCTCCCATCCATCCATTCACTGTTCGTCCATCCATCCATCCATCATTCATCCATCCACCCACCAACCAATCTACCTATTAATCCATCCCTCCATTCATCTATCTGTCAATTTGTTTATCCATACATTCGTCTATCCACCATCTATCCATCCATATGCACATACATCATCTACTCTCCACCCATCCATACATCATCTACCCACCCATACATACAGACAGACGTACACAAATCATTCCACCCATCCGTCCGTCCGTCCGTCCATCTATCCATGCATCCATCCATCCATCCATCCATCCATCCATCCATCCATCCATCCCAGCATTAATCTATCCACACACCCATCCATCCATCTATGTGTCTGTATCTCCTCATCCATTCATCCATCCATCCACTCATTCCTAAGCCACTGCTGAGCCACCTGTTGTGTGCCTTTTCCCTCCCTCCAATTGGTTCCCTCACATCCTCCCCCAGTGGCCAGCATCTTCTCCCTGAGGGCAGAGGCGCGGCCCCTCACAGTGCCCGGCACCTGCTGGTATACAGCACATGCTCAGATAATGTGACCACTCAGTTAACACACAGAAGAACTTGCTCCAAGCGACACGTGGCACATCTCCTTACAAAATGAATCTATCACAGTGGCTGTTTTCAGAGGCTTTCCCAAACACAGTGTGCTCTGGAACAAATTGTGAAGCCCACGAGCCTAGAGAAGCTTTCATTATTGAGCACCTGCTGTATACCTCCTTGAGCTGAGGAGAGGGATCAAGAGCTCATGGCCAAAAGGGGACCAGGACCACCCACAAACACTGTTGATGTGGCAGGGATGTGGCAACGCAGAAAGGAGCCAGGGGATGGGCTCCCAGCAATCTGGGGGCCACGGAGACTGGTTTGAGTGCAGGGGGAGTGGGCTAGGGCTAGCCCTGGTGGTAGGATTCACAGGTGTCGGGCTCTTGGGCTGCAGCTGCTCAGTCACCTCCTGGCACTCAGGTGCATCAGTTCATTGTCCTCATGCCAGTGGTGGGGGCAGCCCTAATGCACAGGGTCTGAAAAATGCTCAGGTGTACCTGTAGTGTGTGAGAGGAAGGAGGCTGGCAAAGGTGGGCGTGGCCACCTCGCCAGATGTGGGTCTTGAGGGAACTTCTGTTTCCTTTCAGGTGGCACAGAATGTGGTCCTGTACACAGGCGACCCGAACCTGGGGCTGGAGCTGTTTGAGGCAGCTGGAGACATCTTCTTCAATGGGGCCTGGGAGCGGGAGAAAGCCGTGTCCTTCTACCAGGTGAGCTGGCCTGTGGGCTGATGTGGGTGGGCCTCAGGGGGGCACCTGGAGGGCTGAGGCACAGGTGTGGCAGGGCAGAGGCCTCCCACCTGGAGGTAGGGCCACCCATGCACATGCTTAGTTTCCAAGTGGTCTCACCAGGAATGATATTGACTGTGCCCTTGCCTGGGACAAACGCTCGGGGCCTGGACGTGACAATGGCTCTACCCTTGTACCTTGAGATCCTCATGGATCTCAAGCAACCATGAGCAGGAAGTCCTGTCCCCATCTTCCAGATGAGGAAACTGAGGCTCAGAGAGGCACAGGGACATGTCCAAGGACACACAGCATGTCAGTGGGAGGCCCAGGTCTGCATGCACCCCGAAGTGGGATGGCTTCTCCCTTCCTCTGAGCTCACGGTGTGGCTCAGCCCTGGGCACAGATAAATGTGGTGTTTTTAGAGCAGAGAGGAGTGCTGGCTTCCCCCAGTCAGACCCCCGGTGCCCAGGTGGGAGAGGCTGGTCTGAGGCTGCCGGGTGTAGCTGGATGGGCCTCAGGTGACTCTTCAGCCCCCCACTTGGATGTCTGAACTGTGTGTTATCCCAGAGCAGAGAGCTGTGTCGAGGTGCAGGGGTAGCTGGGGTGTGGGAAGCTTCAAGCACATGTTTGAGCTCTGAGGAGGGCGCTGGGCAAGGTGGGTGCTGCGGGAAACCTGACCCCACCTGCCTGTGTGGTAGGACCTGGTCCTGGCCCTGACCCTGGCAGTGACTACGGGCAACCACAAGGCGGAGCTGCAGCTACAGCTGTGCAACAAGCTGGTGGCACTCCTGGCCACACTGGAAAAGTCCCAAAAGGACTTGGAGTTTGCCTACGTGGCCCTAGCACTCAGCATCACTCTGGGTAAGTCCCCTGAGCCCCCACCCTGCCAGGACCCACATTTTGCCAGAGCCCAGGCTCCAGGTCTGCAGGGCAGGAGCTGAAACAGCTGCTGGATTTTCCTGGTCTCCTGTCCAGGCAGGCAGATCTGCCCAACTGGATTCCCCATCCGGCCGTGGGGCACAGCCCGAGGTCTCTCACGCAGTGCAGAGCTCCCTGCCTGACTGAGCTCTGCTTCCTCTGCCTGTTCCCGCTGCTGACCACAAGGGCCGCCCAGTGTGCCCTCTGCCTTCCAGACATGCCAGGCATCTCGTTGGTCCCTGTATGTGCCAGGCTGAGTGGCATATTCCCTTTCTCTTGTGCTCTTCCCACCTTCATCAACCACATGGCTCTCTGGCTGATAAAATCCCAGTTCCCCTTCCAGCAGCCTGCCCCTTAAGGCCGGGCATCCCCTGGTGCTGTGCCAGGGTCGTCTGTCCCCCTCCAGAGACAGGGAACCCTAGGCAGGCCGCATGCCCCAGCGCCTTGTGCCCCGTGGCCCAGTACACAGTAGCTGTGCAGCTGACTCCCCAAGGCAGGGGGCTCTCATCGTGACACACCCAGGAGGAGTCGGATGTCACGTCTATGGGTTGCCTGGAGCCGGGGTGCCCGGGAGCACCTGGACTGCATGGCTTTTGGGCTCCCCTGGTTAAAACCAGTGAGCAAAGGCCGGTGGCTATGTGTAGGCACAGAGCTGGGCCATCCAAGTCCGACTTTGCCAAAGCCTCACAGTAGCCAGGGGCAGGCCTTATTAGTTCTGCTTTGCAGATGGGAAAGTGAGTCTGGGAACCCAGCAGGGACTGGCCAGAGCTGCCCAGGCGACCGCAGGTGCCTGGAGGCAAGCCAGGCGTGCTGCCCAGGGTCTGCATACCTGCTCCTGAGGGGCCCGTGCCCTCCCTGCCCCAGGGAGCCACGTCCTCACACCTGCCCCTTTGGCCTGCACCCCAGGAGACCAGCTGAACGAGCACGTGGCCTACCACCGGCTGGCTGCCCTGCACCATCAGCTGGGCCATGGCAAGCTGGCCGAGCACTTCTACCTCAAGGCCCTGTAGCTCTGCAACTCGCCACTGGAGTTCGACGAGGAGACCCTCTACTACGTGAAGGTGTACCTGGTGCTCGGTGACATCATCTTCTACAACCTGAAGGTGGGTGGGGAGGGGCAGGGCTCGGGGTGTTCCCAGTCCCCTTGGAATGGGATCTCCATCCAGACCCCAGAGGCCTGGGTTCCAGCCTTCCTTAGGAATGGCCCAGTGGCCTCCCTGGAGATCTGCACGCAGCTGGAGGAGCCGGCAAGGTTAGCAGATACAACCCAGCTCCCAAGCTGGCCAGGCCCCACCCTCAAGAACTCAGTCTCAGCCAGGGAGGCTGACATATGAGCGGGTCATGGTGGCCTCTAGGTAAAGAAGGGGGATTGTAGTCAGGGGGACCCTCCTGGAGGAGGTGACACCAAAGCTGAGTCTTGACAGTCAAGTGTCAAGTTGCATTTAACAAAGAAAACAGGGTCAGGAGAAGGACATTTTGGAGGATGGCATCATCCTCACATTGAATCCACGTTGCAAGATCCAACCCAAATCCTGGCGCCTCCTCTAGGAAGCCTGCCCAGGGTGCCTCTCTGCACTGAGCAACTCCTTCCTGGAGTCCCGAGACACCTTGAATCCTCACAGCACCCAGGAAGGGTGGGATGGGACCAGTGTCTTACCATTGGGTTCACAGACAGGGAAACCCCAGCTCAGGGCAGGTGCAGTGGCGCAGGGCCCCAGCCAGCCAGGCTGAGGCCTTGCTGGGTCGGGTCTGTCTGGAGGGGAGGTGCTGTGCTCCCTCTGCCCCCAGCCCTGCAGGGGTGGAGAGCTGGGACTGGCAGACTCAGACCTGGGGTGTCTCCACCCCTCTGCCCAGCAGGCACTGCCCCTCCTCAGCATCGCACCGGCACCGCGTCAGTGCTCCTTATGGGCTGAGGGGCCAGGGCACTCCAGTCCTGGGGCCGAGATCTTTGGGGCCTTAGAACAACATGAGGAGCTGGGGCAGCCCTAAGACCCCGCCCTGTATCCCCCACCGCAGGCCTGGGGCTGCCCGGGAGGCCCCCGCCCAGTGCTGGCGACACCTGGTGGTCAGAAGTGGTCCCTGTGGCCTCCCAAGTCCCAGCCAGACAGGGAGGTGCCAAGTGTCAGACCCAGAGGGACGCTGCTCACTGCTCAGGGGCTCGCCTGGGACCCAGGGGGACGGGCCTCCCAGAAGAGGCCTTTATCTCTCTTGGTCAAGCCTGCCGCCCACTCCGCCTGCCCAGGAGGAAGGAAAGGGCCAAGTAGTACCTGAGAGGCCAAAGTCCATGGTTGGGGTCGAGGGGCAGAGGTCTCCTTCACCTCCTTCACCTCCTTCCCATGCACAGCCCTCCTTCCCATGCACAGTCCTCCTTCACCTCCTTCCCATGCACAGTCCTCCTTCCCATGCACAGTCCTCCTTCACCTCCTTCCCATGCACAGTCCTCCTTCCCATGCACAGCCCTCCTTCCCATGCACAGCCCTCCTTCCCATGCACAGTCCTCCTTCCCATGGACAGTCCTCCTTCCCATGCACAGTCCCCCTTCCCATGCACAGCCCTCCTTCCCATGCACAGTCCTCCTTCACCTCCTTGCCATGCACAGTCCTCCCTCCCATGCACAGTCCTCCTTCCCATGCACAGCCCTCTGGGCCTCATCGTGACTATGCTGTCAGTGCAGGCCAGCTTCCCACAGGGAGGCCCCCTCCGAATTCCCCAAGGGCGGCTGTCTTTCCAAGGCTACGCCCTCCTCCTTGTATAGGAGGCTCTGGACCCAGGGCCCAGAGGAGTAGGAGAAAATGCCGGGCTGCATGGGGCCTGGAAGGCTGGCAGAGAGGCAGGGGTAAATGGGCATCTTTGCCGATTGCCTCTAAAATGGGGTCGTCTTTAGTCTACACGTGAGAGTGAGCCCTGGAATAGGGTGGATTAGGTGTGTCCTGGCTCAGCCTGCCACTCACTAGCTGCCGCACACACTACAGGCACGTGGAAATGCACATGCAAATGCACACGGGCACAGGCACATGCACACACAGGCACACGCACACGCACACGCAGGCGCGCACACAGACACACACAGGCACGCACACAAGCACACACAGACACACACAGGCACGCACACAAGCACACACAGACACACACAGGCACGCACACAAGCACACACAGACACACAGACACACAGGCACACAAACACGCACAGGCACACGCACAGGCACAGGCACACACACAGACATATGCATTGGTTGACTCCTTCCTGTTTAGTTGGGATGCCCCCACCCCTTCAGGAAGCCTTTGCCTTCCACCCCCGGCTATGTCTGGGGCCTCCTGGGCCCCCCACAGGCTCCTGGGCTTCCCTCTGCCACAGCCCGGGCCATCCTGTGTGCTCAGTGTTCACTTCCAGGTCCCTCAGACTGGGAGCAAGGACGTTAGGCTCAGCCACGCACCCAGCACAGAATCCAGTGTTCGACTGGGCCGGGGGGCATTGGATGAGCAGTGGCGGTGGCTCGGGGCCTTCTCACGCCCCTGCTCCATGTGTGGGCCGGGGCAGTGAGGGAATGGACTGCTGCATCTTGGACTTTGTCCTTGGCCCTGGGAGCCATCTTGAGATGGTAAAGAGGGACAGGCCAGGCATGGGTCTTAGAGAGGTCCCTTGGGTGACCCCATGTGGAGGAGGCGCCTGGGGAGAAGCCGGGTGGGGGACGGGAGGGTCAAGCAGGAGGTCTGGGAGACAGCATCCCAACCCAGGGATGGTGAGTTTGAGCCAAAGATGCATTGAAAATGGGAGTGGATGTCTGGGGAGTCACACTCCGTCAATATTTCAGGGAACATTGCCAGAGAGGACACCTGTGAGATGGTTTTATACCTGGCCTGGCCCATGGAGGGCCTGGAAATGGTCAGCATGGACAGGGGCCAGAGGGGAGCCTGGGTCACTCAACGCTGTGCCCCTGCTGTGGCTTGGAGCCACAGGTCCTGCGTGGAACTCTCAGAGCAGGCAGGATCTGCCCTGACCTCAGCCCATGGGGAAAGCAGCCACTGCCTGCAGAGAGGGTGGCACTGGGGCAGGAGGCTTGGGGTGAGTGGGGCGTAGGGGCAGTCAGGAAGGCTTCCAGGGGTGTCAGGGTCGTCCTCACCTCCTGCAGCTGAGACCACAGCAGTGTCACAGGCTTCGGGGCTCATGGGGTGAGCCAGCATTGGCTGGACATGTGGAATGACCTGGAGACAGGAATGGCCTCTGGGAAGACAGGCTCCGAGTCCCCCTTTTGCTGAGCATGACCTGTCCCCTTCAGGACCCGTTTGATGCAGCTGGGTACTACCAGCTGGCACTGGCAGCCACCGTGGACCTGGGCAACAAGAAGGCACAGCTGAAGATCTACATGCGGCCGGCCACCATCTCCCACAACTTCCTCCTGGACCGTGAGAAGTCGCTCCTCTTCTACCAGAAGTCCAGGACCTTCGCCACAGAGCTCAATGTCCGCAGGGTCAACCTGCCTCCTCTGCCACTCTGCGGGTGGGCCCCCTGGTTGGCCCCCAGCCACCCTCACTGAGGACAGCATCCGAGGGAGTGGGTTTCGTGCAAGGAGGATGGTCTCCTCCCTCTCCTGGTGTCTCCTGTGTCTCATTTTCTGGGAAATGGAGGCATGAAAGCAGGGTTCAAATAGCAATAAATGGTTTTTTTTTGCAATAACATACCGAAGTCCCCAGGGCATCCTTCCCTGTGTGCTTCCTGGGCTGTGTCTAGGGATCAGCTCCTTCCCGGTGGCAGCCCTCTGATCTTGGGGATGAGAACAACTGTGAGTCCAACAGACCTGGGCCAGGTCACCATGAGCCTCGGTTTCCTCGGTGGCCAGAGGGGAGATGGTGGTGGAACTCTGGGCAGCTCCTTGCTCTCCCTGCTCAGAGCTCTTGCTGTAGGTCTCGTGCCGCCCTTGCCTTTAACCTTCAGGCCACTGTGCCCAGATGTGGGGGCTGCTAGTGTCCCTGTTCGCCATTGAAGAAACAGAGGCACAGAGAGGTTAGGTGTCTGGCCCACTGTCACACAGCAGGTAGGGGCGGAGACGCAGAGCCCAGTACACTGACCACCACACCACCCTGCCAGCCTGCAGCCAGGAAGGTGTCCCCCATTAGGACCCAAGGTCAGCTCCTGGACCTCTCTTGTGGTGTCAGGAGAGCCACAGGCCAGTGAGGGTGGCCCCGGGGATCCCTCACTCAGTGTCCTCTGCTCCGAGACTTGGTTGGGCCGGGCCTGGCCAGTCCCACCTCTGGCCACTGGTCAGCACTGCGGGAAGTGAGATGCAGGGATCTCCGCCTGTGTAGACACTGCTACCCAGTATTGAAAGCCTTATCTGGGCTGCCCCCGAGTTGTCCCCACATACCCCTCCCCTTCCGGCCCCCGGCCCTCATCCCAGTCCTAGGAATCCCAAGTTTTCCTTCTTGGAATCTCTAGGCCCCAGGAACACAGCTCACACGGTCTCTTTGCCAGTTTACGGCAAGGAAACCGAGGTTCAAAGACTGTGGGTGTCCCACGTGATTCTCACATACACTGCACTCTCCCAGGCCCCTTTTTTAAACACTTTAAATGAGGTGACTTTCACATCGCATGTAATTAACTATTTCAACGCGAATAATGTAGTGGCATTTGTGCATTCACAGTCCTGTGCAACCACTCACGCCATCTAGTTTCAAAATGTATTCATCTCCCCAGAAGAAACCTCCCATCCTCACTAAGCAGTTACCCCTCCTTGGTATCCCCCCAGCCCCTCGTTTGATGGAAGGGGAAACTGAGGCCCGGAGAGAGACTTGCCAGTGGGTGGAGCTCTGATCATAAGGAATCAGGCAGCCATCTGCTGCTTCAGTCCTGGGTTGGTTTTCCACCCAGCAGAGGTGACAGAGCCAGGAGGTTCTGGTACCCCGTGCTTGCAACCAGAGCCCTGCCCCGAGCCTCCCCACCAGGGGACAGCAGAGAGCTTTCCAGAACCGGCTGCGGGGCTGGCGGGAAGCAGCGAGTCAGAGCTGCTGACAAACCTCACGTGGACCCCAGATCGCTGTCTCTGTGGGTTGGGCTCGGGAATTGGAGAGGAGGCCGCATGACTGGAAACGTGAAGACAGCACGGCCTGGCTGGAGGAGCCGGAAGCGCCGTCACGTTGACTGAGGACACAGACCTCCTCCCCGCTGGGCCGGGTCTGCAGCCATTCTTCTCGGGGTGGGGTCCGCAGGTCCGGGTTGTTCTCGGCCCCCGACCTGCCTCAGAGTCCGGGGGGCTTTGGAACTGTGCCTTCCCATCTCCACCCACCCTGGCTAGTGCCATGAGGGGCCTGGATCCTGGGATCCTGTTCCTCTTGGGCAGCAGAGACTGGGGGACCAGAGGAGATGATGGGTCTTCAAGCCCCACATTCAAACCCCAGCCCACCACTGACAGTCTGGGAGTTGGGGATGAGGGAGTTGATGTCTCTGAGCCCCAGTTTTGTCACCACTAAAATGAGGCCGACATACTGGGGCAGAGTGCCAGTCCCCGGGCTAACAGAGGCCTGTTTCCTACTGACAATACCTCTTACTCCTGGGAACAGCTCCAACAACCACACACTAGAGAACACTCAACCCAGGCCAACTTGTCAGAGGCACGTGAACCAGATCGACTCCATCTTGAATGGGGGCTGGGTAAACGGAGGCTGAGACCTGCTGGGCCACATTTCCAGGAGGCTAGGCATTCTTCGTCACAGGATGAGATAGGAGGTCCTCACAAGATACAGGTCATAAAGACCTTGCTGATAAAGCAGGTTGCAGTAAAGAAGTTGGCCAAAGCCCCAAACCCAAGATGGCCACGAGAGTGACTACTGATTGCCCTCACAGCTCATTATGTGCTAATTATAATGCGTTAACTGCTACAAGACACTCCCACCAGCGCCAAGACAGTTCACAGATGCCATGGCAACATCTGGAGGTTACCCTACATGGTCTCAGAAGGGAGGGCAGAAACTCTCAGTTCTGGGAATTGCCCACCCCTTTCCTGGAACACTCATGAATAGTCCAACCCTTGTTTAGGGTATGATCAAGAAATAACCATGAAAATGGGCAACTAGCAGCCTTTGGGGCCACTCTGCCTATGGAGCAGCCATTTTTTTTTTTTTTTTTTTTTTGAGATGGAGTCTTGCTCTGTTGGCTGAACTAGAATGGCATGATCTTGGCTCACTACAACCTCTGCCTCCTGGGTTCAAGCCATTCTCCTGCCTCAGCCTTACTAGTAGCTGGGATTACAGGCACCTGCCACCACACCATTAATGTTTTGTATTTTAGTGGAGACAGGGTTTTGCCATGTTGTACCAGGCTGGTCTCGAACTTCTCACCTCAGGTGATCCACCTGCCTCGGCATCCCAAAGTTCTAGGATTCCAGGAGTGAGCCGCTGCGCCCGGCCAGAGTAGCCATTCTTCTATTCCTTTTCTTTCCTAATAAAGTCGCTTTCACTTTATGGACTCGCCTCGAATTCTTTCTTCTGTGAGATCCAAGAAACCTCTCTTGGGGTCTGGATCGGGACCCCTTTCCAGTAACAAACTTGCTTAACCTCTCAGACCCCTCGTCTCTTCATCTGTAACCAAAGATAAAGTCTCCCCCGAGGTTCCAACAGTGAGGAGAGAACGCATGGGAAACGAGGGGCACAGAGTTGGTGTGGAGAACCAATATCCCAGACTGGGTGTCAAGCCACTGTCATATTGGAAGTAATATCATGCTCTCCCCTACAAGTTATGAGGAACAATATCACAGGGGCGTGTGTACCTCCTCTGGTAGTGGGAGTAGTATCATCATCTCTTCCTTTAGATGACAGGAACAGTATCACAGGGTGGGTGTACACCCCGTGTGTTTTTGGAAGCAATGTCATTCTCTCTTCTTCTAGGTTTTATGATTCATATCACAGGCGGGGTGTACACATCATCCACTCACCCCCTGGATATCAGGAACCATATCACAGAAGAGGTGTCCACCCCCTTCGATATTGTCAGCCATGTCATCTTCTTCCTGCCTGGATATTAGGAATGATACCCCGGGGTTGGGGGCGGTGTACACCCACTACGATATCGAAAGTAAAATCAGCCTCTTTCCCGTTGGATATTAGGAACTATATCACAGGTGTGTGTGCACCTTCTGGGATATTGGGAGTACTGTCAGCCTCCCCCCCTCTACATATTAGGGACAATATACAGGGGACAGGGTGGTTACAACCCCTGCGATATTGAGAGCAATATTCTTCTCTTTCCCCTGTACATTAGGAACCACATCACAGGGGTCTGTACACCTTATGCGATATTGGGATTAATGTTATCGTCTCCCCCAACTGAATGTCAAAAACGGTATCACAGGAGGGTGTACACCCCCTGTGATATGGCCAGTAATATAATCATCTCTGCCTTTGGATACTAGGAACAACATCACAGAGGATGTGTATACTCCCCAGCAATATTGGGCATAATGTTATCCTGTCTTCCCCTGGATATTAGGAACGATATCCCTGGTGGTGGGAGGTGGAGTACATTGAGAACAACATCACTGAGTGGGTGTACATCCCCTGCGGTATTGGGTGTAATATCATCCTCTCTACCCTAGGATATAAAGAACAATATCACAGGAGAAGTGTATAACTCCCAAGCGTTATTGGGAGTAACAGCGTCTTCTCCCATTCTCGATATAAGGAACAATATCTTAGGGTGGGTGTACATCCCCTGCGATATTGGGCATATTGTCATCGTCTCCCAACGTGGATATTGGGCGTAGTGTCCCAGGGTGGTGTACGCCTTCTTCGATATTGGGAGTAATATCATCCTCTCCCCTCAGGAGTGTAGGCAAAATATCGAAGGGGTTTTACACTTTGGACGATATGGGCAGTAACATCATCCTCTCCCTACCTGGATGTAAGGAACTATATCACAGGCGGCTGTACACTTCTTGCCATATTGGGAGTCTTATCATCCTCTCCTATCACGGATATTAAGAAAAATATTACAAAGGAGGTGTACACCCCCTGAGATATTGAGAGTAATATTATGCTCTCCCCTTCGGGATATTAGGAACAATATCACAGGAGGTGTGTACAACCCGTGCAATACTGGGAGTCATATCATCCTCTCCCCCTGAATATAAGAAACAATATCACAGGAGGATGTACCCCCCTTGTGATATTGGGAGTCATATCGTGTTATTCGGAACAATAGCACAGTGGGTGTGTACAACCCCTGTGATATTGCCACTAGTATCATCGTCTCCCTCCCAGGATATAAGGAACAATATCCCAAGGGGGTGTACACGCCTGCGATATTGGCGGTAATATCTTCCTCTCCCCGGCTGGCTATTAGGAACAATGTAACAGAAGGGGTGTACACCCCCTGCTTTATTGGGAGTGATATCATCCTCTCCGTCCCTGGATATTAGGAACAATATCACCAGGGAGTGTACACCTCCTGCAATACTGAGACTGATATCATCCTCTCGCCATCTGGATATTAGGAAACATATAACAGGGATGGTGTACAACCCCTGCGAAATCGGAAGAAACATCAATCTCTCCACCTTTGGATGTTAGGGAAAATATCACGGTGGAGGTCCACTCCCAGTGTGATATTGGGAGTCATATCATCCTCCCCAATTTGGAAAGAAGGAAGATGTCCGATGGGACATACACACAATTCGGTAATTTCAATGATCTCCTCTATTCCCGGGCTACTAGGAATAACATCATAGAGGAGCGTACACTTTCTGCGATACTGGGAGTAATATCATTCTCTTCTGGCCGGATATTGGGAAAAAGTCTATTAATTAATAATATTAATAATATAAAAATTAATATTAATCATAGATATTAAAAATCAAAATTAAGACACTAAAATTAATGCTGGTTAAAAATGTAAATGAGTATTAATTATTAATAATACTAACACAATTAATAATAAAATAGTGATATCAACAATTGTTACTTAAATCAATACTGATATTGGCAATAAAATAATTATTATTATTAAGAAATATTAATATTGATAAATGATATTAATATTAAAAATTAATCCTTAGAGTAGATAAGAATCTATTTTAAACAATTATTAATAATTAATGGTAAAATATTAATTGTTAGTATTATTGATAATTATTAAAATGGTCATTGATGTTTAATAATTAATTATAATATTGCTACCTGAGCAATACACTGAGGGTGTACGTTCGTCTGTGAAACAGTTCATTATTTCCAGACAGGGAGATGATACTAGTTACAATATTGTAAATAGGCTATGAGTCCACCGTGGCTCCCAATAGCCAAGGGGGGGAGAGGGGGTGGCTCTTGGTCCCCACCTCGTGGAGGGTGGCTCACCCCCCTGCGAGGTGGCTCCCAAAAGCCAAGGGCGGGAGAGGGGGTGGCTCTTGGTCCCCACCTCGCGGGGGGTGGCTCACCCCCCTGCGAGGTGGCTCCCAATAGCCAAGTGGGGGAGAGGGGGTGGCTCTTGGTCCCCACCTCGTGGGGGGTGGCTCACCACCCTGACAATATCACTGTTTGTGTACACCGCCTACAGTACAATGAATAATATTATCTTCTCTCCCTTTAGCTCTTGAGAACATTATCACATGATGGAAGACCCATGTATCTATATTGGTATACTGAAATTATTATCATCCTCTTCGCCTCTGGATACTAGTTACCATATCACAGAAGAGCTGTACTCTCCCTGCGATATTGGGAGTTATATCATTTACTTTTTTCGTGAATATTAGGAGCAATATCACCAGATGGCTGTCCATTCGTTGCTATGTTGGGAATCATGTCATACTCTATCCCCCTAGATATCAGGATCAGTGTCACAGCGTGAGTGTACACCTACTACGATATTAAAACTAATATCATGCTCTCCGTCCCTGAATATTGGGAACAACATCACAGGTAGGTGTACACTGCTTTTGTTATTAGGAGTAGTAATATGATTAATTATTAAACATCAATGATCAATTTTAGTAATTATCAATGACACTATCAGTTAATAGGATACCATTATTAATTATGGATAATTATTTTACATATAGGATCATGCACGCTTAAAATTAATTTTTAATATTAATGTCATTAACAATATTATTAGTTCTTAATATTAATCATTATTTTATTACAATATCTCTTAATATTGACTTAAGCAACATTAATTGCTGATATTATTATTTTATTATTAATAGTGATATTACTATTAATTATTAATACTAATCATTAACAGTTTTAACCAGTATTAATTTTTACTATCTTTATTATGATTATTAATATTGATTATTATTAATTTTTATTATATTTATTAATATTAGTAATTAA
This sequence comes from Theropithecus gelada, assembly GCF_003255815.1. Taxonomy (NCBI): domain Eukaryota; kingdom Metazoa; phylum Chordata; class Mammalia; order Primates; family Cercopithecidae; genus Theropithecus; species Theropithecus gelada. The sequence continues at coordinate 93,504,542 of NC_037679.1, read as the reverse complement.
TAGACTTGTTCCTGATATCCGGCAGGGAGAGGATGATATTCCTCCTAACATCGAAGAAAGTGTACACCCCTCTATGATGTTATTCCTAATAGCCAGGGGGTAGAGGATAACATTATTGAAAGACAGAACAGAACCGGCCTCAGCAACAAGAAGGAAGGAGATGCAGGGTCAAGCAGCCGTGTGGATCCATCACACTGAACATTCACAGCAAGAGGAGCACAGGCAGGACCAGCCCGGGGGGAGCCGAAGTGGAGTCTCTCGGGTGGGGGCCCTCTGGGTGGGCAAGATTCTCTACCTAAAACTCACATAGAAGATGTACACTGTAGTAGTTACAGAAAACACACACTAAGAAAAAGGCCAAAATAAAAATAGGACACCAAGTTTGGCCAACTGGGTCTCACAAGCCAGGCGAGTTGGATAACCCCTTTCATATCGATAGTAGTATCATCCTCTACCAACGTGAATATTAGGAACCATATCACGGGGGGCGTGTTGACTTCCTCTNCATCCTGCGGCAGAGCGAGCTGGTGGACCTGTACATCCAGGTGAGTGGCAAGGGATTCAGGAGGACCCCTGTGCTGTTCACTCTCTGTCCATCCACCCATCCATTCATCCTTCCATCATCTATCTGTTTACCTGCTCATCCTTCTATCCATCAATCCATCATCTTCCCATACACCTGTGGGTCCTTCCATCCATCCATCCTTCCATCATCCATACATTCACCTGTTCGTCTTTCCATGCAACCATCCATCCATCCATCCTTTTATCATCCATTCATTCACCTCTCCATCCATCTATTTACCTGTTCGTCCATCCATCCATCCATCCATCCTTCCATCTTTCCATCATCCATCCAACTGTTCATTCTTCTATCCATCCATCATTCTTCTGTTCACCTCTTTGTCCGTCCATCCGTCCATCCTTCCATCTTTCTGTTATCCATCCAACCATCTTCCATCCGTCCATGATCCATCTATTCACCTGTCCATCCATTCATTCATCATCCATCCTTTTATCATCCATCCATCCCTCCATCCATTCTTCCATCCATCCATCTTTCCATCATTCATCCACTCGCCTGCTCATCCTTCCATCCATCCAACCTTCTATCATCCGTCCATTCACCTGTTCATCCTTCCATTCATCCATCCGTCCATCCATCATTCATTCATTCCTTTATCATCCATTCATTCAGCCACCATCCATCCACCTGTTCGTCCATTCATCCATCTATCCTTCCATCATCCATCCATTCATCCTTCCATCCATCATCCATCCATCCATCCTTTTATCATCCATCCTTCATCCATTTATCATCCATCCATTCACCTGTTCATCCATCCATCCTTCCATTCATCCTTCCATCAACTATCCATTCACCTGTTCATCTATCCTTCCATCCATCCACCATTCATCCATCTGTCCATTTATCCATTCATCTGTTCATCTTTCCATCCATCCATCATCCATCCATCTGTTCATTCATCCATCCGTCCATCCCTCCATCATTTATCCATCCATTCACCTGTTGTTCCATCCATCTGTCCATTCATCCTTCCATCATCCATCCATTCACCTGTTCATCCTTCCATCCATCCATCATCCATCTACATATCTATTTATCCATCATCTATCCATGCTTCCATCATCCATCCATCATCCATCCATTCTTCCATCATCCATCCACCCACCAATCTACCTATTAATCCATCCCTCCATTCATCTATCTGTCCATTTGTTTATCCACACATTCGTCTATCCACCATCTATCCATCCACATGTACATATATCATCTACCCTCCACCCATCCATACATTATCTACCCACCCATACATACAGACATACACACATCATTCCACCCACCCACCCACCCATCCATCCATCCACCCACCCATCCATCCATCCATCCATCCATCCATCCAAGCATTAATCTATCCACACACCCATCCATCCATCTGTTTGTCTACATCTTCTCATCCATTCATTCATCCATCCACTCATTCCTAAGCCACTGCTGAGCACTTGTGTGCCTTTTCCCTCCCTCCAACTGGTTCCCTCACATCCACCCCCAGTGGCCAGCATCTTCTCCCTGAGGGCAGAGGCGCGGCCCCTCACAGTGCACAGCACCTGCTGGTATACAGCACATGCTCAAATAATGTGACCACTCAGTTAACACACAGAAGAGCTTGCTCCAAGCGACACATGGCACATCTCCTTACAAAATGAATCTATCATAGCGGCTGTTTTCAGAGGCTTTCCCAAACACAGTGTGATCTGGAACAAATTGTGAAGCCCACGAGCCTGGTGAAGTTTTCATTATTGAGCACCTGCTGTATACCTCCTTGAGCTGAGGAGAGGGATCAAGAGCTCATGGCCAAGAGGGGACCAGGCCCACTCACAAACACTGCTGATGTGGCAGGGATGTGGCAATGCAGAAAGGAGCCAGAGGCTGGGATCCCAGCAGTTTGGGGGCCACGGAGACTGTTTTGAGTGCAGGGGGAGTGGGCTAGGGCTAGGGCTAGCCCTGGTGGTAGGATTCACAGGTATTGGGCTCCTGGGCTGCAGCTGCTCTGTCACCTCCTGGCACTCAGGTGCATCAGTTCATTGTCCTCATGCCAGTGGTGGGGGCAGCCCTAATGCACAGGGTCTGAAAAATGCTCAGGTGTACCTGTAGTGTGTGAGAGGAAGGAGGCTGGCAAAGGTGCGCGTAGCCACCTCGCTAGGTGTGGGTCTTGAGGGAACTTCTGTCTCCTTTCAGGTGGCACAGAATGTGGACCTGTACACAGGCGACCCCAACCTGGGGCTGGAGCTGTTTGAGACAGCTGGAGACATCTTCTTCAATGGGGCCTGGGAGCGGGAGGAAGGCATGTCCTTCTACCGGGTGAGCTGGCCTGTGGGCTGATGTGGGTGGGCCTCAGTGGGGCACCTGGAGGCCTGAGGCACAGATGTGGCAGGGTAGAGGTCTCCCACCTGGAGGCAGGGCCACCCATGCACATGATGAGTTTCCAAGTGGTCTCACGGGGAATGATATTGACCATGCCCCTGCCCGGGACAAACGCTCGGGGCCTGGGCGTGACAATGGTTCTACCCTTGTACCTGATGACCTCAAGCAACCATGAGTGAGAAGTCCTGTCCCCATCTTCCAGATGAGGAAACTGAGGCTCAGAGGGGCACAGGGACATGTCAAAGGACACACAGCATCAGTGGGAGACCCAGGTCTGCATGTACCCCGAAGTGGGATGACTTCTCCCTTCCTCTGAGCTCACGGTGTGGCTCAGCCCTGGGCACAGATAAATGTGGTGTTTTTAGAGCAGAGAGGAGTGCTGGCTACCCCCAGTCAGACCCCCAGTGCCCAGGTGGGAGAGGTTGGTCTGAGGCTGTCGGGTGTAGTTGGATGGGCCTCAGGTGACTCTTCAGCCCCCAACTTGGTGTCTGAACTGTGTGTTATCCCAGAGCACAGAGCTGTGTCGAGGTGCAGGGGTAGCTGGGGCGTGGGAAGCTCCAAGTACATGTTTGAGCTCTGAGGAGGGCTGTGGGCAAGGTGGGGGCTGTGGGAAACCTGACCCCACCTGCCTGTGTGGTAGGACCAGGCCCTGCCCCTGGAGTGACTACGGGCAACCACAAGGTGGAGCTGCAGCTACAGCTGTGCAACAAGCTGGTGGCACTCCTGGCCACACTGGAGAAGCCCCAGGAGGTCTTGGAGTTTGCCTACATGGCCCTAGCACTCAGCATCACTCTGGGTAAGTCCCCTGAGCCCCCACCCTGCCAGGACCCACAGTTTGGCAGAGCCCAGCCTCCAGGTCTGCAGGCCAGGAGCTGAAACAGCTGCTGGATTTTCCTGGTCTCTGTCCAGGCAGGCACATCTGCCCAACTGGCTTCCCCGTCTGGCTGTGGGGCACAGCCCAAGGTCTCTCACGCAGTACAGAGCTCCCTGCCTGACTGAGCTCTGCTTCCTCTGCCTGTTCCCACTGCTGACCACAAGGGCCGCCCAGTGTGCCCTCTGCCTTCCAGACATGCCAGGCATCTCGTTGGTCCCTGTATGTGTCAGGCTGAGTGACACATTCCCTTTCTCTTGTGCCCTTCCCACCGTCATCAACCACACAGCTCTCTGGCTGATAAAATCCCAGTTCCCCTTCCAGTAGTCTGCCCCTTAAGGCCGGGCATCCCCTGGTGCTGTGCCAGGGTCGTCTGTCCCCCTCCAGAGACAGGGAACCCTAGGCAGGCCACACGCCCCAGCACCTTGTACCCCGTGGCCCATTACACAGTAGGTGTGCAGCTGACTCCCCAGGGTAGGGGGCTCTGATTGTGCCACACCCAGGAGGAGTCGGATGTCACGTCTGTGGGTTGCCTGGAGCCGGGGAGCCCGGGAGCACCTGGACTGCATGGCTTTTGGGTTCTCCTGGTTAAAACCAGTGAGCAAAGGCAGGTGGCTATGTGTAGGCACAGAGCTGGGCCATCCAAGTCCGACTTTGCCAAAGCCTCACAGTAGACAGGGGCAGGCCTTATTAGTTCTGCTTTGCAGATGGGAAAGTGAGTCTGGGAACCTGGGACTGGCCAGAGCTGCCCAGGTGACCAAAGGTGCCTGGAGGCAAGCCAGGTGTGCTGCCCGGGGTCTGCATACCTGCTCCTGAGGGGTCTGTGCCCTCCCTGCCCCAGGGAGCCACGTCCTCACACCTGCCCCTTTGGCCTGCACCCAGGGGACCAGCTGAACAAGCGCATGGCCTACCACCGGCTGGCCGCCCTGCACCACCGGCTGGGCCATGGCAAGCTGGCGGAGCACTTCTACCTCAAGGCCCTGTAGCTCTGCAACTTGCCGCTGGAGTTAGACGAGGAGACCCTCTACTACGTGAACATGTACCTGGTGCTCGGTGACATCATCTTCTATGACCTGAAGGTGGGTGGCAGGGGTAGGGCTTGGGGTGTTCCCAGACCCCTTGGAGTGGGATCTCCACCCACACCCCAGAGGCCTGGGTTCCAGCCTTCCTTAGGAATGGCCCAGTGGCCTCCCTGGGGCTCTGCACCCAGCTGGAGGAGCCGGCAAGCTTAGCAGATACAACCCAGCTCCCAAGATGGCCAGTCCCCAACCTCAAGAACTCAGTCTCAGCCAGGGAGGCTGACACATGAGTGGGCAGTGGTGGCCTCTGGGTAAAGAAGGAGGATTGTAGTCAGGGGGGCCCTCCTGGAGGAGGTGACACCAAACTGAGTCTTGACAGTCAAGTGTCAAGTTGCATTTAACAAAGAAAACACGGTCGGGAGAAGGACATTTCAGAGGACGGCATCATCCTCACATTGAATCCACGTTGCAAGATGCAACCCAAATCCTGGCGCCTCCTCTAGGAAGCCTGCCCAGGGTGCCAGCCTGCACTGAGCAACTCCTTCCTGGAGTCCCGAGACACCTTGAATGTTCACACCAACCAGGAAGGGTGTGGTGGGACCAGTGTCTTACCATTGAGTTCACAGACGGAAATCCCAGCTCAGGGCAGGTGTAGTGGGGCAGGGCCCCAGCCAACCAGGCTGAGACCTTGCTGGGTCGGGTCTGTCTTGAGGGGAGGTGCTGTGCTCCCTCTGCCCCCAGCCCTGCAGGGGTAGAAAGCTGGGACTGGCAGACTCAGACCTGGGGTGTCTCCACCCCTCTGCCCGGCAGGCACGACCCCTCCTCAGCATCGCACCGGCACCGCGTCAGTGCTCCTTAGGAGCTGAGAGGCCAGGGCACTCCAGTCCAGGGGCCGAGATCTTGGGGGCCTTAGAACAACATGAGAAGCTGGGGCAGCCCTAAGACCCTGCCCCGTATCCCCCACCACAGGCGACACCTGGTGATCAGAAGTGGTCTCTGTGGCCTCCCAAGTCCCAGCCAGACAGGGAGGTGCCAAGTGTCAGACCCAGAAGGACACTGCTCACTGCTCAGGGGCTCGCCTGGGACCCAGGGGGACCAACCTCCCAGAAGAGGCCTTTATCTCACTTGGTCAAGACTGCCGCCCACTCCGCCTGTCCAGGAGGAAGGAAAGGGCCAAGTAGTACCTGAGAGGCCAAAGTCCACGGTTGGGGTCGAGGGGCAGAGGCCTCCTTCACCTCTTTCCCATGCACAGCCCTCTGGGCCTCATCGTGACTATGCTGTCAGCGCAGGCCAGCTTCCCACAGGGAGGCCCCCTCAGAATTCCCCAAGGGCGGCTGTCTTTCCAAGGCTACACCCTCCTCCTGGTATAGGAGGCTCTGGACCCAGGGCCCAGAGGAGTGGGAGAAAAAGCCGGGCTGGATGGGGCCTGGAAGGCTGGCAGAGAAGCAGAGGTAAATGGGCATCTTTGCCGATTGCCTCTAAAATGGGGTCCCCTTTAGTCTACACGTGAGAGCGAGCCCTGGAATAGGGTGGATTAGATGTGTCCTGGCTCAGCCTGCCACTCACTAGCTGCTTCACACACTACAGGCACATGGAAATGCACACGTAAATGCACATGCACACACAGGCACACAAACACGCACAGGCACACGCAGAGACATATGCATTGGCTGGCTCCTTCCTGTTTAGTTGGGAAGCCCCCATCCCTGGGTGAGACTGGGGCCTCCTGGGCTTCCCTCTGCCACAGCCCGGGCCACCCTTTGTGGTCAGTGTTCACTCCCAGGTCCCTCAGACTGGGATCAAGGACGTTAGGCTCAGCCACACACCCAGCACAGAGTCCAGTGTTCGGCTGGGCGGGGGCCATTGGATGAGCAGTGGCGGTGACTCGGGGCCTTCTCAAGCCCCTGCTCCGTGTGTGGGGTGGGGCAGTGAGGGAATGGACTGCTGCATCTTGGACTTTCTCATTGGCCCTGGGAGCCATCTTGAGATGGTAAAGAGGAACAGGCCAGGCATGGGCCTTAGAGAGGTCCCTTGGGTGACCCCCATGTGGAAGAGGTGCCTGGGGAGAAGCCGGGTGGGGGATGGGAGGGTCAAGGAGGAGGTCTGGGAGACGGAATCCCAACCCAGGGATGGTGAGTTTGAGCCAAACATGCATTGAAAACAGGAGTGGATGTCTGGAGAGTCACACTCCATCAATATTTCAGGGAACATTGCCAGAGAGGACACCTGTGAGATGGTTTTGTACCTGGCCTGTCCCGTGGCGGGCCTGGAAATGGTCAGCATGGACAGGGGCCAGAGGGGAGCCTGGGTCACTCAACGCTGTGCCCCTGCTGTGGCTTGGAGCCACGGGTCCTGCATGGAACTCTCAGAGCAGGCAGGATCTGCCCTGACCTCAGCCCATGGGGAAAGCAGCCACTGCCTACAGAGAGGGTGGCACTGGGGCAGGAGGCTTGGGGTGAGTGGGGCGTAGGGACACTCAGGAAGGCTTCCAGGGGTGTCAGGGTCGTCCCAACCTCCTGCAGCTGAGACCACAGCAGTGTCACAGGCTTCGGGGCTCATGGGGTGAGCCAGCATTGGCTGGACATGTGGAATGACCTGGAGACAGGAACGGCCTCTGGGAAGACAGGCTCCGAGTCCCCAGGGCATCCTTCCCTGTGTGCTTCCTGGGCTGTGTCTAGGGGCCAGCTCCTCCCCTGGTGGCAGCCCTCTGATCTTGGGGATGAGGAGGACCCTGAGTCCAACAGACCTGGCCAGGTCACCATGAGCCTTGGTTTCCTCGGTGGCCAGACGGGAGATGGTGGTGGAACTCCCTGGGCAGCTCCCTGCTCTCCCAGCTCAGAGCTCTTACTGTAGGTCTCGTGCCGCCGTTGCCTTTAACCTTCAGGCCACTGTGATCGGATGTGGGGGCTGCTAGTGTCCCTGTTCGCCATTGAAGAAATAGAGGCACAGAGAGGTTAGGTGTCTGGCCCACCGTCACACAGCAGGTAGGGGCGGAGACGCAGAGCCCAGTACACTGACCACCACACCACCCTGCCAGCCTGCAGCCTGGATGGTGTCCCCCATTAGGACCCAAAGTCAGCTCCTGGACCTCTCTTGTGGTGTCAGGAGAGCCACAGGCCAGTGAGGGTGGCGACGGGGATGCCTCAGTCAGTGTCCTCTGCTCCCAGACTTGGTTGGGCCGAGCCTGGCCAGTCCCACCTCTGGGCACTGGTCAGCCCTGCAGGAAGTGAGATGCAGGGATCTCCGCCTGTGTAGACGCTGCTACCCGGTATTGACAGCCTTATCTGGGCTGACCCCAGCCATCCCCACATGCCCCTCCCCTTCCGGCCCCCCGCCCTCATCCCAGTCCCAGGAATCCCAGGTTTCCCTTCTTGGAATCTCTTGGCCCCAGGGAACACAGCTCACACGGTCTCTTTGCCAGTTTACGCAAGAAAACCGAGGTTCAGAGACTATGGGTGTCCCACGTGATTCTCACGTACACTGCACTCTCCCAGGCCCCTTTTTTACACACTTTAATGAGGTGACTTTCACATCGCATGCAATTAACTATTTCAACACAATGTGGTGGCATTTGTGCATTCACAGTCCTGTGCAACCACTCTCGCCATCTAGTTTCAAAATGTATTCATCTCCCCAGAAGAAACCTCCCATCCTCACTAAGCAGTTACCCCTCCTTGGTATCCCCCAAGCCCCTCGTTTAATGGAAGGGGAAACTGAGGTCCGGAGAGAGACTTGCCAGTGGATGGAGCTCTGATAATAAGGAATCAGGCACCCATCTGCTGGTTCAGTCCTGGGTTGGTTTTCCACCCAGCAGAGGTGACAGAATCAAGAGGTTCTGGGACCCCATGCTTGCAGCCAGAGCCCTACCCTGAGCCTCCCCACCATGGGGCAGCAGAGCGCTTTCTAGAACCAGCCGCGGGGCTGGCGGGAAGCAGTAGCTCAGAGCTGCTGACAAACCTCATGTAGACCCCAGATCGCTGTCTCTGTGGGTTGGGCTTGGGAATTGGAGAGGAGGCCGCATGATTGGAAACGTGAAGACAGCACGGCCTGGCTGGAGGAGTGGGAAGCGCCGTCACGTTGACTGAGGACACAGACCTCCTGCCCGCTGGGCCGGGTCTGCAGCCATTCTTCTCGGGGTGGGGCCCGCAGGTCCGGTTGCTCTTGGTCCCCGACCTGCCTCAGAGTCTGGGGGGCTTTGGAACTCTGCCTCCCCATCTCCACCCACCCTGGCTGGTGCCATGAGGGGCCTGGATCCTGGGATCCTGTTCCTCTTGGGCAGCAGAGACTGGGGGACCAGAGGAGATGATGGGTCTTCAAGCCCCACATTCAAACCCCAGCCCACCACTGACAGTCTGGGGGTTCGGGATGAGGGAGTTGATGTCTCTGAGCCCCAGTTTTGTCACCACTAAAATGAGGCCGACATACTGGGGCAGAGTGCCAGTCCCTGGGCTAACAGAGACCTGTTTCCTACTGAAAATACCTCTTACTTCTAGGAACAGCTCCAACAGCCACACACTAGAGAACACTCTACCCAGGCCAACTTGTCAGAGGCACGAGAACCAGAGCGACTCCATCTTGAATGGGGGCTGGGTAAAGGGATGCTGAGACCTGCTGGGCCGCATTCCCAGGAGGCTAGGCATTCTTAGTCACAGGATGAGATAGGAAGTCGGCACAAGATACAGGTCATAAAGACCTTGCTGATAAAGCAGTTTGCAGTAAAGTCGGCCAAAGCCCACCAAACCCAAGATGGCCACGAGAGTGACCCCTGATTGTCCTCATGGCTCATTATATGCTAATTATAATGCATTAGCTGCTACAAGACACTCCCACCAGCACCACGACAGTTTACAGATGCCATGGCAACGTCTGGAGGTTACCCTACGTGGCCTCAGAAGGGAGGGCAGAAACTCAGTTCTGCGAATAGCCCACCCCTTTCCTGGAACACTCATGAATAGGCCAAACCTTGTTTAGCATATGATCAAGAAATAACCATGAAAATGGGCAACCGGCAGCCTTTGGGGCCACTCTGCCTATGGAGCAGCCATTCTTTTTTTTTTTTTTTTTTTGAGATGGAGTCTCACTCTGTTGGCCGAACTGGAATGCAGTGGCATGATCTTGGCTCACTACAACCTCCACCTCCTGGGTTCAAGCGATTTTCCTGCCTCAGTCTTCCTAGTAGCTGGGATTACAGGCACCTGCCACCACGCCCAGTTAATTTTTTGTATTTTAGTGGCGACAGGGTTTTGCCACGTTGGACCAGGCTGGTCTCGAACTTCTCACCTCAGGTGATCCACCTGCCTCGGCATCCCAAAGTTATAGGATTACAGGAGTGAGCCGCTGCGCCCGGCCAGAGTAGCCATTCTTTTATTCCTTTTCTTTCCTAATAAACTTGCTTTCACTTTATGGACTCGCCCCGAATTCTTTCTTCTGTGAGATCCAGGAAACCTCTCTTGAGGTCTGGATCGGAACCGCTTTCCAGTAACAAATTTGCTTAACCTCTCAGACCCTTTGTCTCTTCATCTGTAACCAAAGACAAAGCCTCCCACGAGGTTCCAAAAGTGTGGAGAGAATGCATGGGAAACGAGGGACACAGAGTTGGTGTGCAGAACCAATATCACAGACTGGGTGTCAAGCCACTGTCATACTGGAAGTAATATCATGCTCTCCCCCACAAGTTATGAGGAACAATATCATAGGGGGGTGTGTACCTTCTCCGGTAGTGGGAGTAGTATCATCATCTCTTCCTTTAGATAACAGGAACGATGTCACAGGTGGGTGTACACCCCGTGTGGTTTTGGAAGCAATGTCATTCTCTCTTCTTCTAGGTTTTACGATTCATATCACAGGTGGGGTGTACACCCCTTGTTATATTGGATGGCGTCTCATCCTCTTTCAACCTGTATCTTTAGAACAATATCCCATGGGGGTTGTATATCTCTTCAATATTGGTAGTAATACCATCTTCTCCTTTCCTGGATATCAGAAACAATATCACAGGAGGTGTGTACACCCCTTGCAATGTTGGTAGTAATATCATCTCTCCCCTGTGGTTATTAAGGACAAAATCCCAGGGCGGCTGTACGGTTCCTACTTTATTGGGAGTCATATCCATTCACCCCCTGGATATCAGGAACCATATCACAGAAGAGTTGTCCACCCCCTTCGATATTGTCAGCCATGTCATCTTCTTCCCGCCTGGATATTAGGAACGATACCCCGGGGTTGGGGGCAGTGTACACCCACTGCGATATCGAAAGTAAAATCAGCCTCTTTCCCGCTGGATATTAGGAACGATATCACAGGTGTGGGCGCACCTTCTGGGATATTGGGAGTACTATCAGCCTCCACACTGCTGCATATTAGGAACAACATACAGGGGGCAGGGTGGTTACACCCCCTGTGATATTGAGAACAATATTCTTGTCTTACCCCTGTATATTAGAAACTACATCACAGGGGTCTGTACACCTTCAGCGATATTGGGATTCATGTTATCCTCTCCCCCACTGAATGTCAAAAACGATATCACAGAAGGGTGTACACCCCCTGCGATATGGCCAGTAACATCATCGTCTCTACCTTTGGATACTAGGAACAACATCACGGAAGGTGTGTACACTCCACTACAATATTGGGCATAATGTTATCCTCTCTTCCCCTGGATATTAGGAACGATATCCCTGGTGGAGGGAGGTGGAGTACATTAAGAACAACATCACTGGGTGGGTGTACTCCCCCTGTGATATCGGTTGTAGTATCATCCTCTCTTGCCTAGGATATTAAGAACAGTATCACAGGAGGGGTATACAGCCACAGTCCCTGTGTTATTGGGAGTAATAGTGTCTTCTCCCACTCTAGATATAAGGAAAAATATCCCAGGGTTTGTGTACATCCCTTGCGATATTGGGCATATTGTCATCGTCAACCCAACGTGGATATTGGGTGCAGTGTCTCAGGGCGGTGTACACCTTCTTCGATATTGGGAGTAATATCATCCCCTCCCCACAGGATCGTAGGCTCAATATCGAAGGGGTTTTACCACTCGGCCGATATGGGCAGTAATATCATCCTATCCCCACCTGGATGTTAGGAACTACATCACAGACGGCTATACACTTCTTGGCATATTGGGAGTCTTATCATCCTCTCCCATCTTGGATATTATGAAAAATATTAGAAACGAGGTGTACACCCGCTAAGATATTGAGAGTAATATTATGCTCTCCTCTTCGGGATATTAGGAACAATATCGCAGGAGGTGTGTGCAACCCCTGCGATACTGGATACTGGGAGTAATATCATTCTCTCCCCTTGAATATAAGAAACAATATCACAGGAGGATGTACCCCCCCGTGATACTAGGAGTCATATCATGTTGTTTGGAACAATAGCACAGTGGGTGTGTAAAATCCCTGCGATAGTGCCACTAGTATTATCTTCTCCATCCCAGGATATAAAGAACAATATCACAAGGTGATGTACACTCCTGTGATATTGGGGGTAATATCTTCCTCTTCCTGGCTGGCTTTTACTAACATCTTCCTCTCCCCGGATGGATGTGAGGGAAAATATCACAGTGGAGGTCCACGCCCCTTGCGATATTGGGAGTAATATCATCCTCTCGTACCCTGGATAGAAGGAACAAGATGATCGAAAGGATGAACACACACTGCGGTAGTTTCAATAATGTCATCCTCTACCCCCTGGTTATTAGGAAAAACATCATAGAGGAATGTACAGTTTCTGCAATATTGGGAGTAATGTCATCTTCTCCCTGCCGGATATGAGGAACACGTCTATTATTAATATTAATAAATATAAAAATTAATATTAATCATCGACATTAATGACAATAAAGATACTAAATATTAATACTGATTCAGAATATTAACGATGAGTATTAATAATTAATATTAACACTATTAATAATAAAATGATATTAACAATCTTAAATCAATACTAAGTGATGCTGGCAAAAAATATTAAAAATTAGTAACATTAATAAATGATATAATTATTAAAAATTAATTTTTGGCATCCATCATCTAAAATAATTATCCAAATTAATGGTAAAATATTAATAGTATTATTGATAATTATTACAATCGATTCTTGATGTTTAATAATTAATTATATCACTGTTCCCTGAGCAATACACTGCAGGTGTACACCCGTCTGTGAAAGAGTTCATTATTTCCAGAGCGGGAGACGATATTACTCACAATATCTTAAACAGGCTATGAGTCCACCATGGCTCCCAATAGCCAAGGGGGGGAGAGGGGGTGCCTATTGGTCCCCACCTCGCGGGGCCTCTGCAAAGCCTCTACCTGGGCTTCACCTCCCACCCCGGCACCCTCCAATCTGTCACACAGACTGGAGAGCCATCTATAAAAAGCATTCATCTGATCCAGTCATTGAAAACCCTTTGCTCACTTCAAGTACACGTCAAGCCTTTTTCGAGAATCCTTGCTCCGCCTGGTTCTGACACCAGGTCCCGCTCTAGCTCCAGCCACCCCAGGTCCTCCTGGGGCTTCTGGATATGCTGGCCGCTGTGTGCGTCACATTCAGGCAGTGATGGGTGGGAGAGCGACCCCCAAAGGAATCCCGGTCCCGAACCCTGGAACCTGGGACTGTTCCCTCATGCGGTGATAAAGGTGAATTCTGAGGACTACCCAGGTGGGCCCTAAGTGCCACGACCTGCATCGGCAGATGAGGGGTGCAGAGGCTGAAGGCCCTGGAGCAGAATGCTGCACACCCACGTGGGAGGAAGCGGCGCCAGGGAACAAGGCATGCAAGGCCCGCAGCTCTGGGCACCTGAATGGGCCACGAGGGACTCTCCTGGAGCAAACACTCCGGTCTCAGTCCATGGCTCCTGCCCTCCAGATCTGTGGGAGAGTGAGGATTATTTTCCAGCCCCAGGTGTGTGGTCAGGGTCACAGCGGCCACGGGACACACACAGGCACCTTCCTCAGCTCTGACCCAGAGGGAAATGCCATTTCCTCAGGAAAACGCCGCCTGGTTTCTAGGAGCGCAAAGTTCCCTCTGTCAGGGGCTCTCGGGGGCACCCCATGTCCTCTCTTCATAGAAATCACCCCGGTGTCTCTCCCTGCAGTTACCTCGTGGTTATTTGACTTGCAGTCCTCACAAGGCTGCAAATTCCATGAGGGCAGGAACTGTGGGCTGGTCTCACACCACTGCACCATCAACAGGACCCGGCCGAGCCCAAACAGCAGGCGCTCAAGAAATACTTGTCTCTGAATGACATAAGCACAGTATTCTTCAGCCAGTCGTCTGTCCGTCCGTCCGTCCTGGTCAAGGGCTGATCCTGCAGGATTCCCTAACCAGCCTCCATGGGACTCAGCCAAGAGTAAAAACATGAAGTGAGGGTGTGGACTTGAGACTGGGAGCCACATGAGAGTCTGTGCATGAAAGTTTAACACCCACTGGGAAATTTTCACTTGAGTACCTCGGATGAAATTTAAAAGCGCACTTTGTTGAATAGACATAGGCTTGATTAAACCATTCCAACCTATACTTCGTTTTTTGACAGATTCTTTTCTTCCCAAAATAATTGGTTGATGTATTCAAAACTGAACACGGGCTCTAGTTAGAGGGCCACTTTGCATTGTNGTGACTTCGGGCAACAGGCAATCCTATTCCTTGGACCTCAGTTTCACTTTTTGTAAAGCAAGCCTGTCTCTCGCTGTCTGCCCTAAAAGCCTGAGTTCTGGCCTTGAGATAAGCGCGTCCTGTAGAGCAGACTGCAGGTGGACGTTGAGCTGGGTCTTCTAGGGGGCCAGGATCCGGCCAGCTCTTGGGTCCGGTCCCCCCGCGGGACCCCGCACGCCCAATCCTAGCGCCGCCCCGCCCAACCTCCCTTTGTTCCCCCAGGCCCCGCCCTCTCCGTGCGGCTTGCTCCCCATTGGCCGGAGGGGGCCCTAGGCGCCCGGCTCCGCTGGGGGCGGGGCGGCGGGCGGTGGGCGGGTCCGTGTGCACCTGCATGGTGTGTTTCCTGGCCGCAGCCCCGCGCCAGCTGCAGCTCCTTGATCCGAGCCGGATCCTGAACGGGGAACACGGGCTGAAGCGGCGCCGCGGCCCCGCCCCGGGGCTCCATTGTTGAGGCTGCCGCGTCTCTGTCGGCTGCTCAGCTGCGCTCCAGTGGGCCCAGGCTCCGCGGCGAGGAGCGAGCGATGCGAGGCGGCGGCCTGAGGTGAGACAGCGCGACGGGTGACGGGTTCTCCGGACCGAGCGGGGGTCTCTGCCCCGGGCGTGGCGGCTCCGAGCTGGGCTCCGCAGGGTCCGAGTTCGGGATCCGGAGTCCTTGCGCCTGGGCTTTGTCTCGGCCTCGTGTGGCACCGGGGGCTTCGCGCCTGCTGCGATAAAGCGTGGGCCCGCGCGGCGGTGCCGGTCGCCCTGCGGGTGGGGGCCGGTCCCCACTGATCCCCGGCTCCCCGCGTCTGCCGCGGAGGGGACTTCATGGACCCGGGCGTTGGCTTCTGCCCGGTCCTCCGCGGCGTGGCTTGTCCCCGCGTGCGCAGAGGGGGCCCTGCGAGAACCCACTCGTGGGGCGGGGCCCGGGTCACCGCGAGTGGGAGACTCCACCACCCTCCCCGCCTTCCCTCTCAGCGAGACTGCTTCGCTAGACTCACCGAGGAGACTGAGCGGACCCTCGGACGAGGGAGTCCGTGACTCTGGGTGGGGGCTTTTTCCTGGCCCCGCATGACAGTTTCCTGAGTGTTTTGTCACCTATATAGGTGGCTGCGTGGACCCACGCGCTTGGGTCCTGGCCGCCCTGCTAGTGGGGCTGTGCGCCGCCCCGTGGCTCGTCTAGGTCGACCCCGCCTGGGACACGCGTGTAGTGGGGGTCCGTGCGCGACGGTCGCGGTTGGTGGGGTCGCACCGCCCCCGCCGCATGGTTTGTCCTCTCACTTGCCCGGAAGGAGGAAGCGAGAGGCGCGGGCCCGGAGCTGTCGCCCAGCGGCCGCACCGACCTCTGTCCTGGCCGGCGGGTCCCGGGGGCGGGGGGGGGGGGGGGGGGGGGGGGCTGTCACCAGGCGTCCCACCGCCGCACTTCCTGCTCTGGCCCCGGGCTGGGCTCTGATTGGAGGGAGCAGGGCCCTTCTGCCGGGCGCTTCTTGATTTCTTCCGTTAGTAATGGGAAGAAAAAAAAATCTGGAAAGCCAGATTGAACTTTGTAACTCTCAGCGCTTGGAGAGTGGAAGAAGCTCTCCCAAGAATTTGGCGGGCTGGAAAATGCGTTTCAAGCAGGAGCATCCACACCCATGGAATGAGGCCAAGGTAGTTACAGTTAGAGGTCAGATTTATGAGGGGAGAGCGAGGGTGAGGTCCGTGGGTGGGGAGATTCTGACCTCAGCTTGATGGGAAGACGTGATGCTGCCCCTCAGACGCGTATTTCTCAGCCACCAGAGAAAGTGGAATCACTCCTTAGTGAATGCTTTTATCAAACTTTTGAAAAACCTGTACTGTTCCAGGAAGGAAAATCTAACTGGACAGTTTTCCCCTTTTAAGAGTGTTAAACGTCCCGGAGACAAACAGCAGAAGGCTCAAGGAGTCCAAATACTTAACCTGAATTTCTTTCTGAACAAGAGATGGTGTATAAGTAACAGGCATACGAGACAAAACTGAACTAATCACTGCAGCTGTGGCTCCTAGCCCTGTAGCGTGTCATGCAGGCCCTTTTGCCTTCTCTGCCCTCCGCTGTCCCAGACCCCAACGCTACCGCGCACCTCCAGTCATCAGCTCCTGCCGACCCATTGCTATGAACTCTGTTTCGGTGGCTCTCTTCTCTCTGAAGTTTTGCTCTTTCTCCTGAAGTCTTGCTCTTTCTCCTGAAGTCCTGGTCTCGAAGAGCTTATGATCTGCAGGGACAGATTGGATTTGGGCAGTACATAGTTAACTGTAGCACAACTTGAAAAATGCTCTGATAGAGGTGGGCAGGCAGTTTGTACATGCGGGTAAATGCGAGGTCCTTTTTTCAAAACCATGAATCCAAGTATTCATGCTATTTTAAATCTGCAATTCTTTGACTCTCCAGAGGATTTTTAGATTAATTTTTTTTTCTGTTACTTCCTAGTGTTTGTTGCATAATTCAGAGTACTTGATTAAAACTTACCAGGTCGGCCGGGCACGGTGGCTCACGCCTGTAATCCGAGGACTTTGGGAGGTCTAGGCAGGCGGATCACTTGAGATCAGGAGTTCGAGACCAACATGGCCAACATGGTGAAACCCTGTCTCTACTAAAAATACAAAAATGAGTTGGGCGTGGTGGTGGGCGCCTGTAATCACAGCTACTCAGGAGGCTGAGGCAGGAGAATAGCTTGAACCCAGGAGGCGGAGGTTGCAGTGAGTGAAATGGCTCCACTGCACTCCAGCCTGGGCCATATAGTGAAACTTTCTCTCTAAACAAAAACAAAAACAATGTACGGGGTCTACCTCCGGCTCTGGAATTTTCCTGGAAGGCCTTCTCTTCTGGGCTTCATTTTTCTCACTTTTGAGGATCGTAAACTACATAATTTCCAAGATTTTTGCCCTACACCTTTAATTCTTTCAAGCAAATAGAGCAGAGAAAAATTCTCTTCCCCGTAATGGTGTAAGGAATTCTCTCACAGAAGGGAACACATGGGTATGGAGAAGACAGAGGGTATATATATATATATATGTTTTTGGGGGTTTTTTATTTTTATTTTTTGGAGCCAGTGTTTTGCTCTGTTGCCGAGGCTGGAGTGCAGTGGCAGGATCTAGGCTCACTGCAAGCTCCGCCTCCTGGATTCACTCCGTTCTCCTACCTCAGCCTCCCAAGCAGCTGGGACTATAGGCGCCTGCCACCACGCCCGGCTAATTTTTTGTATTTTTAGTAGAAACAGGATTTCACTTTACTAGCCAGGATGGTCTCCATCTCCTGACTTCGTGATCTGCCCGCCTCGGCCTTCCAGAGCGCTGGGGACTACAGGTGTGAGCCACTGTGCCTGGCCGACAGAGGATATATTTTTGAGCTCTACATTTCAGAGTTCTTTTCTCTAGCCCTGGCCGGGATCCCAAACAGGGAACTTAATTCACTCTATCACTGAAGTATTCTCTTGCTTTGATACCATTGATATGTTGTCCTAGAGATTTGCTGTGGCTACTAGGAGTGTTTCATAGTTAAGAACTGATGCAACCTCTCTATTGTCAGTTGATGAGTCTATAAACCATCTTGTTTCCTTTAGTATTATCTCCCTGGAACTGGAAGGTCAGAGATGAAGTTTTCTTAGATTGTAAGTCTCAGTCTTTGCTATGTACCTTTGTCTGTCTCCCATGTCACCTGCTGTTTTTTCCCCCCGTTTTTCATTTTAATGTTTTTATTGGATAGGTGTCTGTTATTGCAGGCTACCTCAAAACGTTTTTGGATATTGACAGGATATAAGTATGAATAATATGTAAAGGATAACTTCTTCTAGTTCTTTTGAGCAGAGGATTTGGTTTCGATATGTGGCCCTATTAAAGCTTTTGTTAAGTCCAAGTGCTTTCTGAACTTCAATTCCCTTACCTGTAGAATGGAGTTAGTTGTTAGTAATACCTGTTCTGCCTAACTCAGGAGATTGTTTTGAGGATCAAATGAAATCATGAATGTAATGGAATTTTGTAAATTTTAAATGAAATATTGTATTACCTAAGATTTTTTTTTTAAATGCTGTATTAAGAATGGAATGAATCTGGGTTTTCCTTTGAAATCCCAAATGTTTAATGTACAGAGAAGTTTTAATCTGTCTGTTGGGGAGCTTCATTAGGATTGTTTTCTATCTTTAACTGGCCAGTATTGTTTTATATTTTAGCATTTTTGGGGAACATCAAAATTTGTGTCTCAGTTATCATTAATATTTTACAAAGTTATTGAATGTGCATGATTTAGTCTTTACCAATCTCTTCAATTATTTACATTCCCATGTAAAAAATGCAGTAATGGACGTCCATGTAAATAACATTCCCATGCTTTAATGAAGCATAATTTCTTGACATTGCAGTTTCTAAGTGCCCTGTGTTGAGGTCGGGAAAGCTAAAGGGCAGTCAGAGGTCAAGGTCAGCAAAGCACCACCTTTGACATTTGAAATCCAGCAGCAGGTATCACAGTGAACCCCATTCCAGCTTCCAGGAAGTTTCTCTGCCCTGCCTCTCCTCCAGCCACCTTGGAATCTGTGTCTGCAGTGTTGGTCCTGCTTTCCTGTCTCTCCTCTGCCTTTTCCTTCTCTTCACCAACTTCTACCGAGTGCCTCTGGTGTCCCAGACAGTGGCAGTGGGAGTACAAAGGCTAATAAACCCGGCCCTGGTCCTCAAAGAATTGATGTTTTCTGTGCAGATATTAAGTTACACTGTCATATATAGTGTTGACAGACATTGATACAGATTTCCTGTGAAGTGCAGAAGCACCATCCTAGAAGCAGAGATGCAGAGGCAGCACTGGTGACTCACACATGGAGAGCTGGAGTTCTCGGTCTAGTGGGATCAACTGACCTGGACATCATTTCAGTGCAGCCGAGTGAGTGCTGGGATGGGCTCCGTCGGGGCATCTGGGGCTGGGTTTGTCTGGTGTTTAGTCTCCTGCTTGGTACTTAGAGTTTAGTACCAAGTACCAATGCTCATCAGTAAGATGAGCATTGGGAGGTTTCTAAGTGAAAGGAAAGGCAATCACTTACCTGAAACTTGAAATTTGTAGGTGTTCTGGGCCATTTATAATTCACTGAATCTATTTTGTCAGAACAAGTCTATCATCTATTGTTTTGGATGGAGTGTGGCCAGCCCTGTCTTGCGATGTAAGGAAGTCCGGAAACGCCTGTCAGGTGTCAACACGGTGCCAGACACTCTTCTAGGGGTTTCCACGTAAATCACTGTATTCATTTCTGTTTCTGCTTTACCACATTTCCACAAATTTCGGGGCTTAAAACAATTGAAATTGTATCATCTCACAGTTCTGTGGGACAGAAGTCTGACGTGGGTGTCACTGGGCAAAAATCACCATGTGGGCTGGGCTGCATTCCTCACTGGAGAATTGTTTCCAAGCACTTTTGGCCAAACAGTTCCTTGTGGTTGCAGGACTGAGGTGTCTGTTCCCTTGCTGGCCATCTGTTGGGGGCTGCCCTCAGCTCCTGAGGCCTCTATCTGGTCTTTGCACGTGGTCCCATCAGCTCAGGACTAGCTAGGCCAGGGACCTGGTGAGGCTCTCCAGTTCCCCTGTGTGCATTTCTCTTCTTCCACTCGGAGAAAGTTCTATGCCCTATTTTAAAATTTTTTTTGAGATGGATTCTCACACTGTTGCCCAGGCTGGAGTGCAGTGGCGTGATCTCAGCTCACTGCAACCTCTACTTCCTAGGTTCAAGTGATTCTCCTGCTTCAGCCTCCTGAGTAGCTGGAACTACAGGTGCCTGCCACAACGCCCGACTAATTTTTGTATTTTTAGTAGAGATGGGGTTTCACCATTTTAGCCAGGATGGTTTCCATCTCTTGATCTCGTGATCCGCCTGCCTTAGCCTCCCAAAGTGTGGAGATTACAGGCATGAGCCACCGTGCCTGGCCAGTTCTATGCTCTTAGAGGCTCATGGGATTAGATTGGACCTCCCTGGATAGCCCAGGATACTCTCCTAAGGCCTGTGGCAAAGCCCTTTTGCTGTGTGACATAGTCACAGGTCTCGGGGGTTGGAATCTCCCATCACAGTTACTGATCCAGTTACTACAGCAGCCTGGGAAGTACTTTTCATTGCCTCTGGTTAACAGATACCAATATCTTTTTTTCATTTTTGCAAATTGGCAGGAACATGAAGATCCCTCTTTTTTTTTTTTTTTTCCAGACAGAGTCTCATTCTCTTGCCCAGGCTGGAGTGCAGTGGTGCAATCTTGGCTCACCACAACTGCCACCTCCCAGGTTCAAGCAGTTCTCCTGCCTCAGCCTCATGAGTAGCTGGGACTACAGACATGTGCCACCAGGCCCGGCTAATTTTTGTATTTTTAGTAGAGACAGGGTTTCACTATGTTGGCCAGGCTGGTCGCAAACTCGTTAACTTGTGATTTGCCCACCTTGGCCTCCCAAAGTGCTGGGATTACAGGCGTGAGCCACCACACCCAGCCATGAAGATCCTTCTTAAGTGAAAAAACCGTTCTTCTGACTTGATGTGAGGCTGTTGGTGAGATTGATAGCAGTGGAGACAGGTCCATTAGAAATGGAGCTAAACTTTGTGTTTTGGAGTATTTTGATGGCCTGCCCTGATTATGTAAGTTTTGCTAAGAAGTCATTAGAGTAATTCCTCTACTGGAAGAAACACCCATATGGGGAATTTGGGACCTTGCCTTTTCAAGTTTTACACAAAGGACTCTTCATGGGTGAAAAGTACGTGATTCCAGGTCCATTTCTAGAATGGAAACAGCTGCATCAACCCAACAGCGACTCACATTCCTGAGTTTGAGAGAATCTGACTATTTCAAGGCTGAAGCCAAAAGCCCAATAAACAATGTTTGTACCTTTATTCATAGTTAGGAATTAGGTGCATCCTGTGGTCAAGAAAACAACTGATGGTGGCCAAGTAGTTTAAAACCAAGCAGGACCTTATTTTATCATGTGGATGTTTTTGATTTTTTAAATGAAGTTTTTATTTTCCTGTGCAATAAATGACAAGCTCTAACTTGAAATACATTTCCTTTAATAAACCAGAATCTAGGGCTGGGCGCGGTGGCTCACGCCTGTAATCCCAGACTTTGGGAGGCCGAGGAGGGCAGATCACGAGGTCAGGAGATTGAGACCAACCTGGCTATGGTGAAACCCTGCCTCTATTAAAAATACAAAAAATTAGCCGGGCATCGTGGTGGGCACCTGTAGTCCCAGCGACTCAGGAGGCTGAGGCAGGAGAATGGCGTAAACCCATGAGGCGGAGCTTGCAGTGAGCCGAGATCACGCCACTGCACTCCAGCCTGGACGACAAAGCGAGACTCTGTCTCAAAAAAAAAAAGAAAAAAAAAAGAAACCAGAATCTATAATCCTAAGGTTTTTAACCTGGCTTTCAGAAATTTATGAAGTCCCCAAAATCCTGTGCAACAATTTTGTGTATATGCATCCATGTGTGTTTATGGGGAGACGATTTATAGCTCTCCATACATTTTCAAAGTGGTTGGATTCCAAAAAATTTTAGAATACACCACTTGGGCCTGGTGTGGTGACTCACATCTGTAATCCCAGCACTTAGGGAGGCTGAGGCAGTAGGATCCACTGAGATCAGGAGTTTAAGACCAGCAACATAACGAGACCTCCACCTCTACCAAAAAAAAAAAAAAAAAAAAAAAAAAGGGCTGGGCGTGGTGGTGCATACCTGTGGTTCTAGCTGCTCGGGAGGTTGATCACCTGATCCCAATAATTTGAGGCTGTGGTGAGTTAGAATTACACCATGGCACTCCTCCCTGGGCAACAGAGCAAGACCCTCTCAAACAAAAACAAAAAACTGTATCACTTAATATACTATTGTTGTTGGTCAAGTATCAGATTTTGCTTAAAAATTAAATACTCTTTCTTTTTTTTTGAGATGGAGTCTCGCTCTGTTGCCCAGGCTGGATTGCAGTGGCATGGTCTGAGCTCACTGCAAGCTCTGCCTCCTGGGTTCGCACCATTCTCCTGCCTGAGCCTCCTGAGTAGCTGGGATTACAGGTGCCCACCACCATGCCTGGCTAATATTTTGTATTTTTAGTAGAGATGGGGTTTCACCGTGTTAGCCAGGATGGTCTCGATCTCCTGACCTCGTGATCCGCCCGCCTTGGCTTCCCAAAGTGCTGGGATTACAGGTAAATACTCATTTTTGCAAAGTTGTACAGGCATACAGCTCTAAGAGTCAGAAATTAACAAGGCTTACAACAAAACCCAGCAATCTCCCACCTTACCCTTCTCCACCCTGATCCCTGCTCCTTGGAGGTTACTGTGTTTATGTTTTAGCTGGTTCTTCTAGATTGTGTGGAAGACAAGGATTCAGGTTGCTTACCCTCTCCCCTCCTCCTGTTGCCCACGTTTTTCTCCCCCATCCTCTCAGTATAATTATTGTGATAGTGAGGCCAGGCATGGTGGTTTGTGACTTATCCCAGATTTTTGGGAGGCCGAGGCAGACAAATCACTTGAGGCCAGGAGGTGAAGGCAAGCCTGGCCAACACAGTGAAACCCCGTCCTACTAAAAAATACAAAAATTCATCAGTTGTAGTGTCGCACACCTGTAGTCCCAGCTACTCAGGAGCATGAGGCACAAGAATTGCTTGAACCTGGGAGGTGGAGGTGGCAGTGAGCTGAGATCGCATCATAAGCTGTACACACCACTGTACTCCAACCTGGGCAACAGAGGTCGACGCTGTCTCAAAAAAAAAAGTATCGTGATGGTGGGATACATAGTACAATAGTGTATATATTTAGTATTCTTCCTGGTTTTTGGCCCAGAGCTTCTAAAACCCTTGTAATTTCCTGAGTGATAGGAACATCATTGGTTATAATATTTGGTCTTAGGTTTCAATACCTGACACAAGAGGTTCTAAGACTTTTGGAATCTCTGGGGTGATAGGAGTGTCTTTTGTATGATAATGAGATGACAGGTGGCTTCGGGCCCCTGGGCAGGTTCAGGATTGGGGCTGGTTGCCAGAAAGATGAGTCATGAGTAAAGAGTTGGACATACCAGCCCCACCCCTACCTCTGGGAGGGGAGACGAGACAGGCTGGAGATTGAGCTAGTCACGGGTGGCCAATGACTTAATCATGTCTATGTTATGAAAACTCCATAAAACCCTCTAAATACTGGGTTTGGAGAGCTTCTGGTTTGGTGAACTCATTTGGTGCTGGGGAGGTGGCACTTCCAGGGACGGCATGGGAGCCCCGACCTCTCTGCCCCATGGTGTGCCCTGGGCATCTCTTGCATTTGGCTGCTCGTGTGTTCTCTTCTTTGTTATAAACCAGTAAGAGTAAGTAAGTGCCAAGCACTTTGCGTCTGTCACCTCTCTTACTTTTTCAGCAACACTGTGTGGCGGATAATGTCCTCATTTTGCTGGTGACAAAATGAGATTGATGCCTTGAGTAACTTGCTCAAGGTCACATAATAAGTGGAATTCAAGCTCTGACTCCGAAGCCTGTGCTTCTAACCAGCATGCTGCATAGCCGCCTCTTTATTTGTTAGGATTTTTGGTGTCTTTAGGGCCTGACACCAAGTTGGTCGTTGTGGCCTAGAGCTGTTATAAGGGAGCTTTTAGCAGCCCTGCTGAGAACAGAGCCAACACCTCCGGATTGGCAGGGCAGGGGCTGTTCCTGCTGGGAGCTGCAGGCCATTCCCTGTGGCCCTTGGCTGATCTTGCTCATCCACTCCCTCCCTCATTCAGTAGGTCCTGAGTGTCTCCTCTATGCGGAGGAGAAGAAGGCAGCCTTCCACCCAGGTGGGGACTGCAGGTACACACAGGGAGAGGCAGCTGTGCACTGAGCTGGCTGTCGGCTGGGACAGTGTGGCTCCAGAGGTGGCGATAGAATGCTCTGGGACTGCAGAGGGAGCACGTGCTTGTGAAAGGGAGGAAGGGGCAGGCACCGCAGAGGAGGTGGGCTTGAGTTGGACTTTGAGGGAGGAGTTGCATTTCCACAGTGGAACCGAGCAGCTGAGGCTTTCTCAGCAGCTGAAGATTACAGCCAGCCAGCCTCAAATGTTCAGCTTTTCCTGAATTCTCTTTTTTAGGACAGTGCAGTAAGTTTTCAACAGAGATAAAGCAGTCACCTCCATGTCATTAATGTTCTGCAAATCCTGTGTGTAGTTTTCAATGCTTAGCAGATGGGGGCAGCCTGGGCCATAAGAGAAGAGCCTGTGTGTCCACCTATTGGGACAGCAGTCAGGTGTGGCACAGGGCAGTGATCACTGCCTGCCCCTGAGGAACTCAGTTGTACTTTTATGTGGAGAGGCCAAAGAAAGTTGTGGTACAGGGGGCAGGAGACATTTCACCTCCAAAGCAAGGCACAAAATACATAGTCTGTGCCCTGCATGAGAAACCTAGCAGAACCGTGTGCTGATTCCCACCCCTGCCTCCCCTCCTGAGAGCGAACCGTCCATTGTACTATGGCGGAAGGCATTTCTGCAGCCTCTGCAATCGGAGTGATCTGTCACTTGCCCATTGAGCCTTAGGGGCAGCAACCAAGTGGTGTGGCTGAAACACAGGCCTTGGCCAGACCTGGTTGGATATGTTGGTTCTGCCACTGATGGTGAATTACAAAACCTTGGAGAAGTCATTGTCTTTCTCTGTGCCTCTCACGTAAGATGGGAACACTGCGGCCATTGCAGAAAAGCAGATAGGTGGAGCGAGTATGAAGTGCTTTGTGTGTGTGTCACACGGTGAATGAAATGGCCCTGATTGACATTATTGATAGTAATAACAGGTTTAATTCAGGAACAAAACTGGTAAAGTAGGCCAGGTGCAGTGACTCATGCCTGTAATCCCACCACTTTGGGAGGCCGAGGCAGGCGGATCATGAGGTCAGGAGTTTGAGACCAGCCTGACCAATATGGTGAAACCCCATCTTTACTAAGAATACAAAAACTAGCTGGGTGTGGTGGCATGCCTGTAGTCCCAGGTACTTGGGAGGTTGAAACAGGAGAATCATTTGAACCCAGGAGGCAGAGGTTATAGTGAGCCGAGATGGTGTCACTGCACTCCAGCCTGGGCGACAGAGTGAAACTCTGTCTCGAAAAAAAAAAAAAATCTGGTAAAGTGTTTTACCCAGCCTAGGTACGTGTGGCAGAGCCAAATGAAAGCTTAGAGAAAGATGACTTGAGAACTAGCCCAGCAGAGGAATCAGGCGGGATGTGTTTTTACTGAGTAAGTGAAATTTGCACCTGCTTTCTCCCAGGCCTTGCTGAGTTGTGTACAACAGAGAGCTCAGGTGTTGGTTGCAGTTGACCGGTTGAAGAATGCATTGCTATTATGTGAGAAACATCAGGCTTTGAAAAAGCAGAACTGGACCCACGTTCTTGCCTGGTAACTCTAGCTATCATCTAGTTTGGAAAGGGGAATGCAGTTCACAGAAAAATTCATATGACAGTGGGGAAAGGATTGGGGCGTCTGCATTGGTGTGTGTAATATAGGTCATATGAAAGAGCATTTAGGCTGGAGGGAGGCTTTTCATCTCTATAACTTTACTTTCACAGGACAATTCCATCACGATTTGAAGATTTTGGAGTCAAAACTACATTGTTCTGCTATGTGTTTCGGGGCAAATTTATACATACAATTTGCTTAAATATTTCAGATGATACGAGAATATATGTGTGGGGTAAAAAGCTGAAATTTGCATTCCCCCTTCTCTAGAAGTAACCATTGTGAATAGTTAACTCTGTATTCCAGCTATTTTGTATACTATAAATACACTGTGAACATTTGAGTATATATATACATGTATGTTACACACAGTTTTAGAGATGGAATGTTGCTGTGTTGCCCATGCTAGTCTCAAACTCCTGGGCTCAAGTGACCCTCTCGCCTTAGTCTCCCAAAGTTTTGGAATTACAGGTGTGAGCCTCCGCCCCTGGCCTGCATGAGTGTATTTACTAATTGCTAAGTTACTCTGTTCAATACGTGTCTATTGAACTCCCTATGTGCCAAGCATTGTTCTGAATACCTTATATGCACTAATTCACTTAATTTTTAGAGCAGCTCTATTATTGTGGTCCTTTTACAGTGAGGAACCTGAACCACAGAGAAGCTGGGGACGTTGTCTAACATCACACAGCCAGTGCTGTTGGAATTGAGGTTTGAACCCAGACAGCTGGCTTCAGATCTCTTAGCTGTTATCATAGATGGCACACCCAAACCTTAGGGCCACCTCCCAAGCCTTGCCTCCGATACGGGCTCGCCTGAGCTCTGTGAGAGCCATGTACGTGAGGTTTCTTTCCTCTTTAAGAACACAAGTCTTGAAATTGTCCCAGACCCTGGAAGGACCACTTGATGACCAAAAACAGGGATTCTTCAAGCCTGCCCCAAGGGCCAGATCTCTGATTTAGCTACTTGGAAGGTAGATGTAGAAGAGAGTAATTTTGCCAGAACAAAATGTCAGGATGGCTGGGCTGACTCAGCCAGATGCAGTGGCTCATGCCTGTAATCCCAGCAATTTGGGAGGCCAAAGCAGGTGGATTACCTGAGGTCGGGTGTTCGAGAGCAGCCTGGCCAACAAGTTGAAACTCCGTCTCTACTAAAAATATAAAAATTAGCTGGGCATGGTATCGGGTGTCTGTAATCCCAGGTACTTGGGAGACTGAGGCAGGAGAATTGCTTTAACCCGGTTTACAGAGGTGGTAGTGAGCTAAGATTACACCACTGCATCCAGCTTAGGTGACAGAGTGAGACTCCGTTTCAAAAAGAAAAGAAGAAGAAGAAGGGGGAAGGGGAATGGCTGGGCTAACTCATACGGTAGAGGCCCTACAGCGGCCGTAGGACCTTGGCCACTTGGGTGGAAAAGAAGGAAGGAAGAGCTTCACCCATGGCGGTGACCTGGACTGCAGAAACCACACTAAACATCCACTTCCTGGAGCCTGGCCACCCCATTTGCTTCTCTTCTCCTTGGGTAGAGGGTGTGGGGAGCTTTCTACCCTGGAGGCTGAGCAGCACAGCTTCTAACCAGGGTAGGCATTTGTCCCTGGGAATACAGACAGCATTCTCATAAGCAGCCCAAATACTCCTGAACAGCTTTTTGTAGGGTGGGGCTGGGCGGGGCAGAGGGTCATTTTGACTCATAGGTACCTTTTCCGCTTTCACTGCTGATAACTGTGTTACAGGTTAAAGTTTTGTTTTTGATACTGAAGAGGGCTTAAGAGAGTGAGCTATTATGGCACATCTAAGTCAGCTAAAATAGAACCATGGGGTAGAGTAGGAAAATCTCTTCTAAATTATGGATCATATATGGTGAACATTAGAAGCCATGTGTACCTAAGTTGAAAAATCAAAACGTGTCTTGTATTTGGGTGACCCCGGTAAGTCTGGATGCCACTGCGCCTTGTGTGAACACAGGATGCTGAGGTGTAGGGACCAACAGGCTTTTTCTGGACATCTTGTGTTTCTCCCTTGGGGTAAAGTGGGGTGGCAGTAGGAGCGCACAGCTGTTGGGACCCTAATATTTGTCAGCTGGTTTACATGTGGGATTCCATTTAATGGAATCTTGGAGGTAAAATGATTTTATTGAAGATGAAGATAGAGGCTTAGAGAAGTTAAGAAAATTGTTCAATGTCACGTCATTTGTTTTGTTTTGTTTTGTTTTGAGGCAGAGTTTTGCTCTTCTTGCCCAGGCTGGAGTGCAATGGCGCGATCTCGGCTCACTACAACCTCTACTTCCCTGGTTCAAGTGATTCTCCTGCCTCAGCCTCCTAAGTAGCTGGGATGACAGGCATGCGCCACCACGCCAGGCTGATTTTGTATTTTTAGTAGGGACGGGGTTTTTTCATGTTGGTTAGGCTGGCCTTGGACTCCCAACCATGAGTGATCTGCCCAACTCGGACTCCCCAACTGCTGGGATTACAGGTGTGAGCCACCACGCCTGGCCAAGGCCATGTAATTTCTTAAGTGGAAAGATGAAGTACTTGATGAACTCAGAAGCTTGACTTCAAGGCCCTTGATCTTTCCATAACACGTGGTTCCTTCCCTGGTTGGTGGGAGTGACTGAAGAACTCAAGGAAGCTGTGTTTTGTGGAAAGACCTGAGGGGTGTATGGTCTTTCCAGGCTTGGAATCTGCCATGCTGGGCTTCTGAATTGTATAGCTTGGCCATATAGAGAGAAGCCCCTCACTGAAGACTTATTCTTTGGGGGAAATAAAGGAAGGCCGCCCGCATGAGACAGGCAGAGGTGATTTTCTCAGAACTGCTGTGGCAAGAGAGTCGGCACCATTACTTGAGTGTGGCAGAGACTGACATGCAAGTGAGTGGCGGATGAGGAGTGGGGAAACTTCAGGATGGAAAAGAACGGCTCCCAGTGGAGGCTGTCGTGGGGACTGGAGGCGGCTGTGCAGAAGTGGGGTGTCCTATGTGATTGGTTAGGGGCGTATTTGGCTTTCTCCGAATGATCCTAACTGGAAACAGGGGCCAAAATTAGGGTGGCTGTCAGTTTTGAGTCAAGTCCTGGCCACATGGACAGAGTTGTGGTTTAGTTTCTGGGTTGTGGAGAGAGAGCAGTCTGGCTTCCTGTCTGATGTGCTAGCCTGGCTGGCCTCCTGGCTGTTGACTGTAGATAGGGGATTGGTTTCCTGGGTGGGCAGCTACAGGTTGCGGTCTGAGTTCTGTCTTTATACATATGATCAGGCATGGTGTGTTTGTATATTCAGTCCCTCATTTTTCTTGTCAGTAAAAATATCAAATGACAAATTGGATACATTGGGAACTTTTTAGATGTCTGTGTCCCCTGGAGGAAGTTTTCACGTTCACATTTAATCAGAATGAATATAAACAATTGGGCCATTGATCTTGAAGATGTAAAATAGGAAACCTTCAACAATACTACCTCGGCGCCATTGCCTCTCTGTTCATTGTTAGGGAATGTGTTTTTATCCACCGCCGGCTCATCGTCCACCAGTTTGTGGTTGATCCAGTTCTCTATACGTCTTGTCTTGTGTGCATCTCATTGTTTGCTAGTGTTAGCTTTCCCCTTCGTCAGTGTAGTTTATTTGTGTAGCATCTGTTGGTAGGAAGTTATTTGTGGAATTTGTGAATGGAAGGGACCTTGGAGGTCTGCTAGGTCAGCCCAGTGATTTTCAAGATAAACGGAAATACAGGGAAATGTTCCAGCTTTTTTGGTGGCAAAACCAGGAATAGAAAGCAGTGTTCTTTGTGCCACAATGTCATTGAAAGACAGCTCAATGTGGGCCTAAAATGCAGAGTAACTAACTTTCATTTATCTCTGCTTCTGACTCTTGTTATCAGACATTTTAAATTGACCTTAATGTGTTAGCAGAAATATGAAAAGTCCTGACTTGTTTACATATAAGGTACTTCTTTGCCTACTCATTTGGTTGTTTTTTTCAACAGGATTGAAAAGACATTGTTCTAAACTGAATGTTTATGTCTCCCCCAGATTCTTGTACTGGAGCCCTAACTGCCAGTGTGATGGTATTAGGGGGTAGGACCTTTGGGAGGTGATAAGGGTTAGATGAGGTCATGAGCGTGGGCCCTTGTCTCACAGGATTAGTGCCCTTAGAAGAAGAGAAACCAGGCCGGGTGTGGTGGCTCACACCTGTAATCCCAGCACTTTGGGAGGCCGAGGTGGGCAGATCATGAGGTCAGGAGATTGAGACCATCCTGAAACCCTGTTTCTACTAAAAATATGAAAATTAGTTGGGTGTGGTGGCACGTGCCTGTAATGTCAGCTACTCGGGAGGCTGAGGCAGGAGAGTTGCTTGAACCAGAGAGTCAGAGGTTGCAGTGAGCTGGGATTGTGCCACTACACTCCAGCCTGGTGACAGAGCGAGACTCTGTCTCAAAAAAAAAAAGAAAAAGAAAGCAGGCAGCTCCCACTGCCCTGGTGTGAGGAAACAAGAAGAAAGGTGGCTGTCTGCAAGCCAAGAAGAGGTCCGTGTCCCGGAACTGAGTTGGCCAACACTTTGATCTTGGACTTCCAGCCTCCAGAGCTGTGAGAAATAAACTAATGTTTAAAACACACAGCCTATGGTGTTTTTTATGGCATTTGCCTATGGTATTATGGCCATCTGATTTGACTGATATAGAGATGGTTCCAGAATACTGTAGCCTGTATCTAAGTTGGTGATACCATGAAAATAAATGTGGTAGTTCATTCCTTTATATAAAGATAGTGCTGTGAGCCCAGGGCCTTTGCTCATGTCTTAGTTGAGTCTTGTTTTCTTATAATAGCTTCCTAAATTCTCTTTTCCCCCTCTAATTTATATTGTATATCTGAATTAAATCATATATGGTATGATTTTATACTTCATGTCTATACAAACTTTTAGTGATTTTATTTCATTTTATTTGATTTTTGAGACATGCCCTTGCTCTGTTGCTCAGGCTGGAATGCAGGTGTGCCATCACAGCTCACTGTAACCCTAAATTCCTGGGCTCAAGTGATCCTCCCGCCTCAGCCTCCTGAGTAGCTGGGACTACAGGTGTGCTATCCTTAGCAGTCCTCTCGCCTCAGCCTCTCAAAGCACTGGATTACAGGCATGAGCCGCCACACCCAGCCCAGTGATTTTTCATTTTTAAGATCAAGGACGGGTTCCCTGGCTTGGCATTCAAGGCTCATGATCAGGGCGTGATATGCAAGTTTGGGTTTCAGTGTTTCCATTCCCACCATCAGCCTTGCGTTCCAGCTTCTTTCCTAAGCCCTGTTCTGAAGCCCAGCCTTAGAGCTGCACTTAGAATTTATACCTTCTCATCTCTTCATCGTCTTCCCCTATGTTCTTATCTCCATCTGGGACATCGTCTTCGCCTATGTTCTTATCTCCATCTGGGACATCATCTCCACACTTCTGCCTCTTTAAATCTTCTCCATCCTTCAAGACTTGAAATACTCACTTCCGTTACATGATCCCTACTCTGACATCCAAGCTAGAATTAATCTTTCTTCCTTTGAACTCTGATAGTGCTTAATATTTTTCATTCTTTAATTATACAGCAGTCCTGTGTGTTAGATATTCTTATTCTCCCAGTTTTTCATAGTTTCTTTGAAAATATTTGCTGTAGTCATGTATTTTGAATATGTAATGTGAGCGACATTCAAAAGGTCCTGGAGAGTGAAAGGCAGTCCTACTCCCATCACTGCCCTGTGACCACTGTTGCCAGTTTTTGTTTGTTTGTTTGTTTTTCCAAGGCAGAGTCTTGCTCTGTCACCAGGCTGGCGTGATCTCAGATCTCTGCAACCTCTGCCTCCCGGTTTCAAGCGATTCTCCTGCCTCAACCTCCTGAGTAGCTGAGACTACAGGCGTGCGCCACCACGCCCAGCTAATTTTTGTATTTTTCGTAGAGACGGGGTTTCACCATGTTGGCCAGGATGGTCTGGATATCTTGGCCTCATGAGCCACCTGCCTCAGCCTCTCAAAGTGCTGGGATTACACGCGTGAGCCACTGCGCCGAGCCTATGTGTCTTGTTTTTAAAAACACAGATGTTGGCATAAGATAAACACGGTTGTCCACCGGTAAGTATTTAGGTTGTTCCCAACCGTTTGGATTAATCAATGCTGAGTTGTACATAATTCTTGCATATTTGCGTGAATATGTTCATAGGATGCATTGCTAGAAATGGAATTGAGGGGGCCGGGCGCGGTGGCTCAAGCCTGTAATCCCAGCACTTTGGGAGGCCGAGACGGGCGGATCGCGAGGTCAAGAGATCGAGACCATCCTGGCTAACATGGTGAAACCCCGTCTCTACTAAAAAATACAAAAAAAACTAGCCGGGCGAGGTGGCGGGCGCCTGTAGTCCCAGCTACTCGGGAGGCTGAGGCAGGAGAATGGCGTGAACCCGGGAGGCGGAGCTTGCAGTGAGCTGAGATCCGGCCACTGCACTCCAGCCCAGGCGACAGAGCGAGACTCCGTCTCAAAGAAAAAAAAAAAAAAAAAAAAAAAAAAAAAAAAAAGAAATGGAATTGAGGGATCCAGGGTTCTGCGCATTTTAAATTTTGATGGGTGTTGCTGGATTCCCTTCCGTTAGGGCCATACCGTTATCTCACTGTCAATGTGTAAGGGCGCCTATTTCTATTTCCTTGCCACAGTTTCTTCTCAGCTGTTTTCTTTGACATCACACACACACAAATAGCCCCCTTGTTCCAAAAACATGGACATTTTACATGTCTACTTAAAGTGTGCGCACACTGATTGAAGCTCTGTGTTGCAGTGATATGTGCTGCTAGGACTGTGGCTCTGTTTCGAATCTGCTAGCCAGGCTATGGCTTTCCAGTCAGGTATTTTTTGTTTTGTTCATGCTGTTGCTGTCGTTGGGCTGTGTGAATTTCCCTCCATTGCCCATCCAGATTTCCTTTCCGGTGGGCGGGCTTAGTGTCTCATCTGGCAGCCCTGTTTCCTAGTGACCTGGGCCGAGTGTCTCATTCGGCAGCCCTGTTTCCTGGTGACCTGGGCTGAGTGTCTCATTCGGCAGCCCTGTTTCCTGGTGATCTGGGCCCCATGTCTCATCCAACAGCCCTGTTTCCTGGTGATCTGGGCCGAGAGTCTCATCCGGCAGCCCTGTTTCCTGGTGATCTGGGCCAAGTGTCTCATCCAGCAGCCCTGTTTCCTGGTGATCTGGGCTGAGTGCCTCCATGAGAAGTTGCACCCATCTTCTCCAGTAGTGCATCTTTTCACAGCAAGCAAAACATTTTCACCAAGTTTCCAGTGGGACAGGCACTAGCTCTTTTCTGAGCATCAGGAGACCTGGCTTTGTTCTGGTTCAAGCAACAGCTGGTGAGTTACCAAAGACAATTCGCATCTGGCCCCTGGTCCTTTTCTTTATAAGTAGAATCACAGTCCGAGTGGGCATCACTGCCGTGGTCTCTATGCGGTGCTGAGTGTTGTGGGGATGATGGCTAAGTGTCAGGGTGCATTTCCACCACTAGGGGATTACAGGTCAGCCAAAGATACAGGAGGAAAGCTAACAGCCCCGGGCAGGTACACAGAACCAGAGGAGTGTGGAAGGGTGGTTCCAAGCTCCTTGGTGTGATTGATGTGATCACAATAAAGATTTTATCTCTAAGTCTTGGGCCATTGGACCAAGAGAAGAGAGAGCTGGTGTTGAGTTGTAGTGAGAGGTGCGTGGTGCCTGTACCTGCTGAACCTGGCTGGGACTCAATTCCATTGAGTCCCATTCCATTTTACCTTCTGTTTCCACCTTTTTCATGCTCCTGCTTGTTTCTCCAGAAAAAAATGCAATAAATTCCTTTCAAAAACTTTACAAAAGCCATAGATGGTTATTGAAAATAGTTCAAATGATATGGAAGACAGAAAGATAGTGAGTGTTTTTCTGTTGTGTGTTTGGATGAATGTGTCTTTGGGGTAGTCACTATTAACACTGGGTGTATTTCCTTCCAGATCTTTTCCAGTGTGCCTACAAATATGTATGTACACATTGTAAAAAACAAAATAGTACCTGATCAACATTGAGTTCCCCTATTCTCACTGCGTAGTCGACATGGACATCCTTTCATGGTGATACGATGAGTCCTGATCGACTCCTTTTGTTCGCTGGAGTGGCAGGTAAGAATAGCTACAGATAACTCACCTTCAGTGGGCATTTACCATGTGACAGGGTCTGTGCTCCAGGCAGGCTACATGAAGTGGGTCTTAAGGCTTTTTACAACAATGCTATGGATGAACACAGTAATTGTTAACATTTTGCAAATGATAGAATTGCAATAGAGAGAAGCAAAGCTGCTTGCTCAAACTCATGGCACGATTCCTGAGAGAGAGAGAACACTTTTAAAACAATTGTTGTTATAGTCAGTTGATTTATGATCATTTCAAGAAATAGTGCATTCAGTGAATACATTTCAGGGTCTGGTACAGTCTGGGAGCTGTTTCTGAAAATGCACTGGGCTAGAGGTAAGGGAGCGATCCATTGGCCCTGGGCTCCTAGTGCAAGGAGGGAGGTCCCGGGGAGAGGGGGCATGGAGAGGAGGTCTCTGAACAAACCTTGCAACATCCATTTCTGCTGAGTCTGGTCCGAGGTCTGGTTCTTGACATGTACACTTTTCAGAGATACTTGGTTTTGATTTTTACCATGGCTCACCTGAGCAGCCATGGTTTCAAACTGCCTGGAGATGTGGTCTGGCAGGCCAGTGCTATGCCCATCCTTCCCGCTCCTGCAGGAGGGGAGTCATCCTGGGACTAGAGGGCTTCGCCTGTAATCAGCTATCTCCTAATAAGTGGATTTGATGCTGGTTTCACTAGGTCAGGAAATTTCCCATTTGGAAGGAAAGCTGATACTTGCTTTTGGGTTTTGCTGTGGAGCCACAGGGTTTAGAGCAGGGACTGGAAGTTTGTTGAGACACACGTGAGTGCACTCAAACATCTTCCATGAAACGTGGAAATAAACACAGTGTTCCAGAGAGGTCCCTGGCTTTGGGATATAAATATTTCTGTAACAGAATGGCACTGGCTGTCTGCTGTATTTTTTTCTCTGCTACTTTGGCAAGTTTTATTTGGGTGTGTGTCTCCTGTACAGAAGGTATGACATCAGTTTTTGCCACCAAGTATTTACAGCCGTTGGTACCTCCTATGTGGGTCACTTTTGTGCCGTGGTTTCTTTGGGGAAATTGTAGGTCTCCTACCCAAAGCACATTGCCCATTTCAAGGTGCTCCTGGTTTCTGAACACCTGTGGCAATGCCTTCCATGTGGGTGAAGCCAGCCGAGAAAGTACCCCTCCCCAGGAGGTGGGGACTGGTGATTGCCTGAGTGAGGAGGCCGGGGATGAGCCCTGGACTAGAACTTGAGACCGGCTGCTTTTCCTTCCCCTCCTCTCCGTCCTATTTTGCCACCACCCCCACTTTTGAAAAATTTCTTATTAAAAATTAAGCAACTATTTTGGTTTCCTTTATTCGCTATTCCTTGCTAATCGTACGCAGAGTGAGCCTGGGACAGTGGAAAGGAAAGTTGTACTTAGCTTCAGATGATCCTACCAGTCCCGCATTGAAGGGTTTCTGCCAGGCGGCATTGTCAAGTGGCATTGTGGAGGTTCTCCTTTCAGTCCTCAGCATTAACCAACAGAGGCAGGTGGTACTTATTCCTGGTTAATGTTGAGGAAGTTGAGCTCAAATTGGCTAAGAGAACTTCCCAAAGTCACATAGGAAGTAGCAGAGTAGAACCAAACACAGATTGTCTCTGAATCAGGCAGGTCGTCAGATTCCAAAATGGGCTCTTAATTTTTGGAGGTCAAAAAGCTGAACAGACACAGATATTTCTTTTTTCTTCTTCTTCTTCTTCTTCTTTTTTTTTTTTTTTTTTTTTTTTGCGCTAGGGTTTCGCTATGCTGCCTAGGCTGGTCTAGGCTCAAGCTGTCCTCCTGCCTTAGCGTTCTGAGTGCTGGGCTTACAGGTTTGTGTCACCACACCCAATAAAACAGACATTTCTTTAAAGAAGACATACAAATGGCCAAAAAATATGTGAGAAAAATGCTCAGTATCACTTATAATCAGAGAAATGCAAATCAAAACCACAGTGAGGTATCATCTCACATGTTAGGATGAGTATTATCAAAAAGACAAAAAATAGCAAGTGCTGGTGAGGCTATGGAGACAAGGGAGCTCTTACACACTGTAGGGGGGTGTGCACTAGAGCAGCTGGCTGGGCGCGGGGCGCATGCTGACATCTCAGCACTTTGGGAGGCCGAGGCGGGCGCAGATCACCTGATGTCAGGAGTTTGAACCAGCCTGGCCAACATGGTGAAACCCCGTCTCTACTAAAAACACAAAAATTAGCTGGGAGCGGTGGATCACACCTGTAATCCCAGCACCGTTGGGCAGCTGAGGTGGGCGGGTCACTTGAGATCAGGAGTTCAAGACCAGCCTGGCCAACGTGGTGAAACCCCATCTTTACTAAAAAATACAAAAATTTGCCAGGTGCAGTGGTGGGCGCCCATAATCCCAGCTACTCAGGAGGCTGAGGCATGAGAACTACTGGAACCCTGGAGGCGGATGCTACAGTGAGCAAGCCGAGATTGCACCACTGTGTTCCAGCCTGGGCAACAGTGAGACTCTGTCTCGAAGAGAAAAAAAGAAAAAGAGTAAGAGTAAGCTACGGCACCCACTATGGCAAACAGTATGGAGGTTCCTCAGAAAACTGCAAATGAATTTACAGTGTGATCCAACAGTCCCACTACAGTGTAGATACCCAAAGAAAAGGAAATCAGTGTCGGAGGGGCATCCGCACCTCTGTTTCCTACAGCACTGTTCACCATAGCCAAGATAAGGAGTCAGCCTCAGTGTCCAACAGCAGATGATGGATAGAGAAAATGTGGTATTTATACACACACAGTGGAGTACTATTCAGCCATAACACAGGAAGAAGTCCTGTTATTCTCAGCAACGTGGATGGAACTGGAAGATATTATGAAATAAGCCAGGGACAGAAAGTTACACAGCACATGTTCACTTATGTGGAAGGCAAAAAGGAGTGGATCTCATGGAATTTGAAAGTAGACAGAGGATCCTAGAGGGTGAGAAGGGTCAGGGAAGAGGCAGATAGGGAGAAATTTGTTAAAGAATACAAAATTATAGCTGGATAGGAAAAAGTTCTAGTGTTCTATAACATAGGATGACTATAGTTAAGAAGAATATATAGTTTCAGGCTGGACGTGGTGGCTCATACCTGTAATCCTAGCACTTTGGGAGGCTGAGGTGGGTGGATCACCTGAGGTCAGGAGTTTGAACAAGCCTGGCCAATGTGTAGAGAAACCCCGTCTCTACTAAAAATGTAAAAAGTAGCCAGGCATAGTGGTGGGTGCCTTGTAACTCCAGTTACCAAGGAGGCTGAGGCAGGAGAATAGCTTCAACCTAGGAAGCAGATGTTGCAGTGAGCTGAGATCACACCACTGCACTCCAGCCTGGGCAACAGAGCCAGACTTTGTCTCAAAAAAATATATATATATATACAGTTCCAGATAATTGGAGAAAGGGTATTGAACGTTCCAACACAAAGAAATGATAAATGTTTGAGATGGTGGATATGCTAATTATGCTGATCACATACATTACATGTATTATAACATCACTATGTGTACTTCATACATATGTACAGTACACAATTATGTGTCAATTAAAAAAGAAAAGCTGAACTTAGATTGGAATGGCTATGAAGTAGCTAGCTTTTTCATATTTTTGATATAGACCCTAGGCATTTATTTTAAGTAAACTACAGTTGGCTTCAGGAAGTGTTTAGTATTTGAATTGTAGCCTTGCATTTTATAATACGGAGAAGTAAAACTGTAGGTTTGCTTTAGATACAGTCACAGGGGTTTGCCGTGATGACTTTTTTATGTAATAAGGGGGAAATGTACCTTAATTAATAGGCATATATGATCATTTTTCTCCCTCGCACACATTTTTAGTTGCTGTCCAGGCATTGTGATACTTATGTAAACAGTATGCGATATCTTAGGTAGGAATCAGAATTTTAAGGTAAGAATACTTAGAGTTATATATGTTTCAACCTTTCAAACTGGACATTTTACATGTCCATTATATAACTGTAATTAAATTTTGGAAAAGACAATACCTGTTTTTAATATGGGTGATGCTCTAGCTTTTTTTTTTTTTTTTTTTTTTTTTTGGAGACAGGGTCTCACTTTCTCCCAGGCTGGAGTGTAGTGGTGCGATCACGGCTCACTGCAGCCTCAGCACCATAGGCTTGAGAGATCCTCCCACCTCAGCCTCCCAAGTAACTGGGACCACAGGTGTACAACACCATGCGCAGCTAATGTTTAAAATTTTTTGCACAGACAGGGCCTCCGTCTGTTGCTCAGGCTGGTCTGGAATTCCTGGATTCAAGTGATTCTCCTGTTTCATTCTCCCAAAGTGCTGTGATTACGGGCATGTGCCACTGCCTGGCCCCATATAAGTGGGATGATGACTTGAGCCTAGGAGTTCCAGACCAGCCTGGGGAACATGGCACAAGACCCTGTCTCTACAAAAACTAACAAAATTAACTGGTCATGGTGGCACCTGCCTGTGGTCTCAGCTACTCCAGGAGGCTGAGGCAGGAGGATAACTTGAGCCCAGGAGTCGAGGCTGGAGGATAACTTGAGCCTAGAAGTCGAGGCTGCAGTGAGCTCTGATCCTGTCATTGCATTCCAGCCTGGGTGACAGAGTGAGACCTTGTCTCTTAAAAAAAAGTTACTGGCTACCTGATTATTCATAGGAAAAAGACCTGAACTCTGATCTAAACATCATACCTCATACAAAAATTAACTCAAAATGGATCATGGACTAAAATGTAAAATGCAAAATAAAGATGAAAAGAGGAGCTAGAGACTGGGAGAAACTATTTGCAAACCACATGTCTGATAAAGGACTCATATCTATAATATATAAACAACTATCCAAATTCAGCAGTGAAACCAAGTCATCTAGTTTGAAAATGAATAAAAGACCTGAAGAGACATTTCAGATAACATATAAGCACATGAAAAGATGTTCAACATCATGAGCCATCAGAAAAATGCACACTAAAGCCACGTCACTATACACCTATCAGAATGCCTAAAATAAAAAGTAGTAACAAGAGCAATGGTGGTGAGGATGCGGGAAAACGGAATCACTCACACTTGGCTGGTGGGAATGGAAGATGGTACAGCCATTCTGGAAAACAGCTTGACAGTTTCTTAAAAAACTAAACGTGCAATTGCCGTAGGAGGCAGCACTCACATTCATGGGCAGTTATCCCAGAGAAATGAGGACTTATGTTCACACAAAAGCCTATATGTATCTGTTCATAGCAGCATTATTTATAAAGGCTAGAAACTGGACACAGCCCGGAGACTGCTCAGCAGGTGAATGGTTAAACAAACTGGTGCACCCAGGTCCCAGATACCTCTTTGCAGTAGTTAATGACATCCTTGTTCATCAGTCTTTCAAACTCGAAACCACCATCATGCTTAATCCCCTTTTTTCCATCCTGGGTCTGAGTGGATTTCATTTTGCATTTCTTTCTAATGCATTTTCCCTCTGTCCTTTCTGCTTGAGCCTCATGCCTCATTTGAACCATTGTAAGGGCCACCGAATTGTTTCTCTGCCTCATCATGGAATCCTTTCTACACTTCATGCCCCGCATTGCCATTGGAACAATCTTTCCAAAACATGAACAAACTAACTTAAAAGAAATATCCCAGGTAGCCTTCCAAATAAGTATAAGCTTTCTGTTAGAAGTTTCACTTCTTGTCTATAGGGAACCCCAGGACTGTAGAGAGACAGATTTGCTGTCTGTATTTTAAGATCAGGCAGAAATCCCTGGAGGGGCCCATGTGGAATAGTGGCACAAATAGTGGTTCTAGAATCAGAAGCCCTCATATCCTGGTTCTAACACTAGCTGGATGTTCTTGGGAAAGTTTTGGTTTCAAACCTCAGTATGAGGAAGCATCCTCAAGGGATCACACAAGGCTGCTGGGAGGAGCGGATGAGGGAGGGCCATGGTGAACATGCTGTGTAATCCGTGAAGCACGTCGTATGTGTGAGAAGTGGAGCTGTGTGGATAGCGATTCTGGAATCATTGTATGAAAACGATGGAAAGCACATTCGTAGTTCTGCCTGATGATACTACTGGGCACCTGTGTTGTACATGCCTGCAACATGGGTGAGGCCCGGGTCAGTACAGCTCACAGTTTGGATTTCATGCAGTTAGAAAGGCCGGAGAGGACCCTTCCCCCCTCCAGCTGTAGGAAGGAGGCGGCTGTCTCCTGCTTATATTTGGTGGGATTGTCTGTGGCTCCTTGGGGACGGGAATGCAGGGAGTGGGGGAAGAAAGCCGGCCTGACTGCTCGCTAGTCAGCCTTCCCCCAGGGAGGAGTGGAGGGGTCATTTCGTGGTAACTTGCCAAGTCTTTCTTAACCCATCTGCTCTTAGAAATGACCAGCATGACAAGTAAAAGACCCATTAGAGACAGATGGGCTGTGTGTCCCGTGCGTTTATGGCTTTGTGGTCTCAGAGCTGCCAGAACTCGATAGCTTTCTGGGGAATGGTGGGTCAGCCAAGGGGCTGAAAATAGTGAGAGGAAGAAAATTCCCCCTCGCTGCTCTGGTCTGGGAGTGATGACTGAGGAGAGCGGCATGGAGGGCCCAGCCGTGGGGTCCCTCTCAAGCACACCCTCACTGCAGTGGGAACGCGGGTCTCATCCTCCCCAGGCCTCCGTGATTTTCGTCTGTCACATACTCACCTCCAGCAGGGATGTCTATGGTGATGAGATGAGGGAACATCATAGCACATGTGGCACTTAGTAGGCTTACGGTGAGTGGACGCCGGCGTCAGTGGAACAGGAGACTGGGCGCTGCGTGTGGATGCACTCATGTGCTTGTGGCATGGGTGGACAGAGGAGAGAGGGACGCTCTACAGTTCTCCTTTTGGTCTGTCACCCCCGCTGTTGTGAGCAGAATCCGTGAGTGTATTCTGTTGCCCCAGTCAACTTGGTAGGCTGATTGCTCAATTTTCTGCTTCCACTTTTGATTTCTTAAGAATGGGAAAACGAATACTTCAGATACTTTTCTGGTTGATGCTATACATTCCTTGATATCACCTTAATGCTTTTTAATTTCTATGTATTTTGGATGTTGGAGCTTGCCTGACATCTGTGCTTTTATGTCTCAACCTCTCGCGTAACTCTTGGCCACACCAGAACCAGAGAGAAGTGAGTAGACCGATTGGTAGCAGGGCTAGGACTGGAATTCTGCAGCCTTTTGACGCCCAGCAGGCTCTGTTTTCTGTATTGCAGTGCTCTTCCCTATTTTGACCCCTGTTAGGACAGTGGATGTGAAATGTAGCTGGGCGCTTTTGGGGGTGTGCTAGGAGTGTGGCAGATGCCTCAGATTGGCATTTTCCCCTGATTCTGAATTCTCATGGCTCAGAGTCAGTCTCTAGGCTACTGACTGGGAAGATGCAGGAAGTTGTTTTGTATGACAAACTATGCCAGGACATTTTTTTCACCCGGCAATTTGTTTGGTTTGGACTGGAATAAATCTCTGATCTTGGTTTCTTTGTCTATATTATTAGGGAGTGGAGCCTGACTTGTTAACTTAGCCCAATTCATAGTGCTTAGAATCTCAGTGAGTGTGTGTTGAACTGAGCGGAAGTGTGAGAGCGTCTTGGACAGTGGTTTGCAAACCTAGCTGCATCTGGGGGGCTGTGAAAAAAGCATGTGTGCTTACTCCAGACCAGTTGAAATAGAATCTGCAGGAATGGAGCCTGGGCAGGTATAGTGCTGTTAAAAACCCCCAGGTGGTTCTGATATACTGTAAAGGTTGAGTAAAGGTTGAGATGCACTGATCCACAGTGAATTGGAGTCCTGGATCATAGACATGCCTTATGCTTTCACCAGCTTAGAATGGTTCTTGTGCTTTAGAACTGTGAAAAAGTGTTATGCAAACAAATGTGGAAACAGCCTAAATGTCATATCCTGTTACTACCTGTCATGAAGTATATTTACCAGTTACTCACTCTACTCTGATCTCTACCCATTCCACCTTTTCTTCATGGAACAATAATTTGACAGATGGTTATGTAGAACCAGAGTAAGTCTAGTTTGATTGGCGGGAAACGATTTTGGGTATGAAGTACTCTTTAGGCATTTATTGAACTCTTGTTTGTACCACCTCTGTGCTGGACAGTTTATAAATATTACTTCTTTAAACAAGGCCTATGGAGTCAGGCTGCCTGGGTTTTGCTAACTAGCTGTGTCATTTGGGGTAACTTTTTAAGCTTATATAAACCTGACTTTCATCTATGAAATGGGATGACAAGGGGTCATTATCATCTCACAGAATCATGCAAATGTGTGTGTTAAGTGCTTAGTTTGGTGCCTAACACATAGTAACTACTCAGTAAAGTTATTATTACAGCATCATCATCGTATTTAAATGTAAATATTAAGAGCTATTAAATTTGTAAAAGGTAGTATACCCTTACCCCTTGAACCAAACACTACTTTAGTTTTAAGTGGTTGGGTTAATTTATCACTTAAATATTGGCCTCTTGAATACCTTGAATTTCAATTGAACGTAGCCAGAGGATTTCATAATTGGACCGTTGCCTCTGGAAGTTGGAGCTTTGTTTGTTTGTTTGGTTTCACTTCCTACACTAAGCATGTGGCTGTGCACATCTTTATGATGACTTTTGGGACTGGGGAATCAAAGCTTCATTCGCTTTTTGGAGGAGATGACCTTATGCTGTATGAAGCACTCAGACTTCGTTAACTGTGTACCATCCAGACAAGACCAGGTGCTTCCCACGGCAGCCTGTCCTTTTCTTATCTCTCTCATCAATCTAGCATGTTCCTTCTATTCCTCTTTATATTAGAACTTCTCTTTGAACAAGGAATGTTGTTTTGTCACTGCTAGGTCCCCAGCAATTAGTAATGCCTAGCACATACTAGGTGCCTCCTGAATGTTAATAGGTGATAATCTAGCAGAACACAAGATAAACCCGCAGGTTGAGATTTAAGCTGTGTGGTATGAAGGCTGCATTGGCAAACTTATTAAATCAATTTTGTTACTACAAGTTTAACATATCTTAGTAACTGACTTAGTTCAGGAATCATTTGCTGAGTGTCTTCTAGGCCAGACACTGGGGACAGAAAGGTAATAATATAAGATCCCTGCCTCATGTGCAGGAAGTCTAGTGCGATGGACAGACGCATGCTAATGGCTGCCATGGAATATGGTGAGTATTAGATGAAGGGGCACCCTGTGTGCCCTTGGAGCATAGAGCAGGGCTTGTGTTCTGGGAACATGGGCTGCATGTGAAAACACAATTTAAATTCTCTTTTTTCTTTCTTTCTTTCTTTTTTTTTTTTTTTTTTTTTTTTTTGAGACAGAGTCTTGCTCTGTGGTCCAGGCTGGAGTACAGTGGTGTGATCTCGGCTCACTGCAACGTGCTCCTCCCAGGTTCAAGCGATTCTCGTGCCTCAGCCTCCCGAGTAGCTGGGATAACAGGTGTGCGCCACCACGCCTGGCTAATTTTTGCATTTATATTAGAGATGGAGTTTCACCATGCTGGCTGGGCTGGTCTTGGACTCCTGACATCAGGTGATCCTCCCGCCTTGGCCTTCCAAAGTTCTGGGATTATAGTCATGTATGTATTCATCCTTTTAAATATCTGCGGGTAGCATTTAACTTTAAATGGGTACTAATTAAACTATTGAATGACTTTAGTATGGATTGAATGACTTTGCTCGGGCCTCGTTTTTAATTTCCTTCATTAGAGGAAAAAAAAAAAAAATGCAGGTTGAATATCCCTCATCCAAACTGCTTGGATTCAGAAGTGTCTCAGATTTTTTTCCTTTTTTGAATTTTTGAATATTTGCATTATACCTGCTGGTTGAGCATCCTGAATTCAAAAACCCAGAGTCTGAGCTGTTCCAATGAACATTTCATTGAGCATCACCTCAACACTCAAAAGTTGAGGATTTCGGAGTTTCTGGTTAGGGAGACTCATCCTGTATGG
Organism: Theropithecus gelada; assembly: GCF_003255815.1. Classification (NCBI taxonomy): domain Eukaryota; kingdom Metazoa; phylum Chordata; class Mammalia; order Primates; family Cercopithecidae; genus Theropithecus; species Theropithecus gelada. The sequence continues at coordinate 93,460,553 of NC_037679.1, read as the reverse complement.
GTGCTGGGTTGTCGCAGGAGTTTTGGACCAGAGGTTGGGTGACTAGGCTTTGGTTTTCGCTTTGTTATTAAACAGGCTGTTTTATTCCATAATCTCAGCTTTAGATCCCTCGGTTGTCAAAGAAGGGAATGGGCCATCTGATGTTTAAGGCCTCTGTTAGTTCTGACTTGGAGACACCTGGCTTCAGTTCATCTTCCTTAGGAGTGGACAAAGAATATGGGAATTTTGAAATCGTTAGTCAACATCTACAGGGTCGTTGCAGACTGGTTTTGGGTAAGGTCATCTTTAGTGAGCCCAGGGAGAAACAGTGGTTTAGCTGTCAGCTGAGAGGGGTAAGCGGTCCTATTAATTTTCCTCTGTGTTAGTGAAAGCATTGTTAAGGGTCACAGCGTTAGTGGAGCTGGCTGGAAAGAGGAGGGGAACTCACTGTTACAGGTTATATTGAATGTCTTTTCAGTCACTAAATGCTTTTTATGATATGTTTTTCAGGATTTCAGTGTTGTATGATTTCTCTGCGTCAAGCACAGGAAATTTAACATCAGCAAAAAAGAATGCTCTTTCTTTTTTTTTTCCTTTGAGATGGAGTTTCGTTCTTGTCGCCCAGGCTGGAGTGCAGTGGCGTGATCTCAGCTCACTGCAACCTTGGCCTCCTGAGTTCAAGCGATTTTCCTGCCTCAGCCTCCCGAGTAGCTGGGATTACAGGTGCCCACCAGCATGCCTGGCTAATTTTTGTATTTTTAGTACAGATGAGGCTTTGCCATATTGGCCAGGCTGTTCTTGAACTTCTGACCTCAGGTGATCGTCCTGCATCGGCTTCCCAAATTGCTGGGATTACAGGCATGTGCCGCGATGCCTGGCCTTGAATGTTCTTTCTATGGGAATTTACAAAAGCCAGCTTTTGAGTCTAGTGGCAGAAAACCTCTTCATTGTTTAGCTGTGCTGTGAGCTTGGAGGGCTTCAAGCCCGGCTGAAAAAGCTGTAGTATTCTATGTCAGTTGGCTGTCTTGGAGAACTTAATGAGCACTGGACTGGAGTGATACTGTCAGAGTTCATGAGCGGTTTGAGGCTCTCAAAGCCTAGATACTGCGGTTGCCCAAATACATCAGCTGGACTCACTATTTCTCTCGGGAGTCGGGGGATGGAAAATGCTGTGGTCTTAACTCTGCTCTTAATTTTACAGTGCTGTTATTAATGGTAAGAATGATTTCATACGTTTGCATTTTGCTTTGTAATTCACAGAGAATTTTAAAATCTGTTATCTGATTTTATTCCCTCAGCAGTTCTGTGAAAAAGGTAGAGCACTTTCATATCTTCTGTTTTTCCATGATTCTCTTGTGGCTCACAGAAGCTAAGAGCCTTCACCAAGGTCATAGGGTGAATGAGTTGCAGAGCTGGGAGTAGAGGTTCAGGCTTCTAGTGACCCTGTTTCTTCCTTGATAGTTTGCTCTGGTGGCGCTATGCTCAGGTAACTGCACATGCTCGATTTGGTCTTTTGTAAATCCCTGCCCCATTTCGGGGGAAGTTTTTGGGAGGCTTCTATTCATTTTGGAGCATTTAAGTATCTTGTCCTCTCTCCCTCTTCCCAGATGCATGGGCATTTCTGCAGGCCCCCAGGCTGGCCCTTGTGCGTGGGGGCGTCTCCTGTCTCCACGTTGCTTGCACGCCCCGGGGCCCCCTCATGCCTGCCTCCACACTGCAAGCTGTTTGGTAAATGTTACTAAGTCAGCATCGTTGTTTTCTAGAAATGGGACGGGGTATGGATGCCAAGTTCTTTTCTGTGTGAAGTCTGTGATTGTATCATCTTGCCTTCCCCGTGTGTGCTCCTTGAGGGTGTCGCTGTGCTGCAGTCATCTGTGTTCCCTAGGAGTCTCCCTTGGAGTCCTGGCCGTAGTAGACATGCAGTCAGTGTTCACGGCCTGAATGAGAGGAAGGCCAACAGAGCCATTAAATCTGGAAAATGACAAGTGAGGGAAAGGAATTTTTATTGAAGGCATGTGAAAAAGAAATCTTTTTAGAAAAGTTGACCTGTTTCTCAACTGGAGTTGAATTTCAGCTCAGAAAAGCAGCTGTGTGCCCAGAGGGATTTGGGATTTCAGTTTGTGACAGATGAATTGAATTTGCTGTTGTATGAATGTATTATCCTTTTGTGGTTTTATTAGGCCTTTCTCCCAAATGGAATCGATTTTTCTATAAAAGTCACACTTCCTTTTTGAGAAGTGTAACACTAATTGTATGGGGACCATTGGGATGGTCTCCCAAAAGATTACCTGCCAGGAACCAAACACACTGCCTGAGACTCACGGCCCCTGGTTTCTGCCTGTGCAGCTGCAGGGCAGAGAGGCACGCTCGAGCTGAAATCAAGAGGCGTGTCTGCATCTTCTCTTTCTTGACTGCTGTTTCATCTCTGAGCTGGCCTGCCTTCAATGTCTAGGAGCTTGGTGGGTGTAGACACATTACGGTATGGAGGAGGGATATGGTGTTGCCACAGCCAGGAGACTGGCTGAAGTCTCTGTTCTCTTTCTGCTCACTGCTCTGACTTTGTATGAGTCACATTTGTAGGGCTGTGCACAGTGGCTTACACCTGTAATCCCAGCACTTTGGGAGGCCGACCTGGGAGGATGTCTTGAGCCCAGAGTTTGGAACCAGTCTGGGCAACATGGTGAAACCCCATTCCTACAAAAAATAAAAATTAAAAAATTAGCCAGATGTGGTGGCTCCTGCCTGTAATCCCAGCTACTGGAGAGGCTGAGGTGCGAGAATCACTTGAGCCTGGGAAGTCGAGGCTGCAGTGAACCATCATCACGCCACTGCACTCCAGCCTGGTCAGAGCAAGACCTTGGCCCCAAAAAACAAACAAACAAACAAAAACCCATTTGTAATAGTGGCAGTAGTTAACTTTTGAAAGTTTGAAGAAAAGTTTCTAAATAACCTGTGACCATGGACAACTTACTTAGCCTTTCTATGCCTCAGTTTCCTCATCTATGAAAAATGAGAGAATATGGTACTGATCTTACAGGATTTCAGTGAGAACTAGACGAGATCAAACTCAGAGCCTGGCACCTCGTGAGTGCACACTCAATATTATTATTTCAACATTTTAAAGGAAAAAGAATGCTAATGGGTCACTATGGCTAAACATAGTCTATCACTGGCGTTACTCATGGTATTGGAAGGAACTTGAATTCCATATAGATAGTGTGATGGAGAAAGTATTTTGGGCATTGGCAGTATTTATTCAAAGAACAAAGGATGTGTCTGTCCTGTGTGGAGAGCCGTTTCCGCTTGTTTCTTTAAATGCTATGGGAAAAGCAGTGGACTCTGTGCTCTCTCCCGTACAGCTTCAGTCTCCGCGTATTGATTTGGCCAATTGTCGCTCGCCGTCATCATGGCAGCAGCAGTTGAAGGGACAGCTTGTCTTGATTTGCATTTTTGGGTGTTTGTGCTATTTATAGACAATTAAGACTTGGAAGCCTGTTTATGGCAAGATGGCAAATTCAGCAAAACATGGAAAAACCTGTTAGCAGAGTTTGCACGTGTGCGGGCACAGAGCAGCCAAATAAACACACACGTTTTCCTGTATTTTAAAACTCTCTGAAAAAAAAAAAAAAAAAAGACATTAAACCATTGCCCAGATGGCTTATAGAGCTAGAACTTTTTCCTTGAAGTACATGAGTATGACTGTCAGACATCTGAAACCTGAAGCCATCTTAAAACATCATTTGGATGCTACCCCCTCTCCGCCCTTTTTTTCCATTTGTAAGGGACAAGGATCCAGGAAGGAAAGTATTAGTTTACAAAGGCTTTTGTTACAATTAATCGTTCATGTTCTTTCTTTTGGTATCTTATTCTCTGTTTACATTTTATTTTTATTTTTACATTTTTTGAGACAGAGTCTTGCTCTGTCACCCAGGCTGGAGTGCAGTGGCACGCTCTCAGCTCACTCCAACCTCTGCCTCCCAGGTTCAAGTGATTCTTGTGCCTCAGCTTCCTGAGTAACTGAGATTACAGGCATGTGCCACCACGTCCAGCTAATTTTTATGTTTTTAGTAGAGACAAGGTTTCACGGCGTTGGTCAGGCTGATCTTGAACTCCTGAACTCAGGTGATCTGCCTGCCTCAGTCTCCCAAAGAGCTGAGAATACAGGTGTGAGCCACCGCGCCCGGCCGCTGTTTCCATTTTGTAACACTAGTGTCACCCCAGTGTAGGGTGGCTAGGGGTATTCTTCTTTCCTGTTTCCTGGTGTATTTTCCTCTACAGCATCGATCACTCTTTAACATACTTTTTGGTTGTCTGTCTCTACCTACAAAAATATATGTTCGCTGTTATATCACCAGTGCCTGGCACGTAGATAGTCAGTCAATATTTGTTGAATGAATGAATGAATGAATGGGCTGAAAGAACCTTATTCTTCTTTCTTCTGTCACTTCACACCATATGCTTTTGGAAAATGCTATATGAACAGGGATCGTAAGCAGCAGAGGTTACACACATGGCTGTGGGATAGCCCATCATCCTCAGATACTTGTCTGGAAGGAGGTGGAGTACATGAGTAGAAATGATACAAGATAACTTCTTCAGGAAATCAGCCAGGTGTCACAACTTTTCACATAGGCGTGTGATGTTAGTGTATGTGTGTATGAAGAGCTGTCGTGGCCTAGAATCACAGGCCTTTAGATCCCTTGTACAGATAGAAAAGTAAAGGCGGAGGCCCAGGAATGCTGTAGGCCACTGAGGTAGAGTCCCTGTCTATCCTTCTCAGTGTCCGGTCACTTCTCAGTGCACTCCCCTCTTTACTGCTAAAGCCACTTTCCCTGACTCTGAATGTGTAACCACGAGGGAGAAAATGTACTCCAGGCTCACAATTTGTGGAGAAAAAGCCCAGCACCTAAAATAATGTTCACGAAGTTTCTACCTAGAAAACGTGGCCATTTCTATCATATCTTTGAATTTCCCTGTTTCTCATACATTTTATAAACAAGACAGTAGAAGGAGATTCGTGAACAGCCACTTTAGAACAAGGGGGAAAAAATCAAACCTAGAACATTCCAGTTTCTGTTTTCTTCTCAGTTTAGGGCTGAGGCACTTTAGCTTCCTGTCTAAGGGACTACTCAAATCTGATTAGAAGCCATTGTGGGCTGGTAATTATCCGTAATTTTAGGAAGACAGATGCAGCACCAACTCTGTTCTCTAATAGTAGGCTTATTAATTTTAAATTTGCATGGCAGGAGAATCAGATGGTGAGGTGGGATAAGCGGTCAGATGCTTGGTCATTGATAGCTTTTTACTTCCACGTATCACATGGGGATTTGGGACTCGGGAAGCCCGCTGAGAACTGATGACTATCTGTCCCCTGAACAGCTGGGGTCTTTTTCATCCTGAGCTCAGAAAGATTGCTCCTACTGCAGCCAGGGAAGACAGGTTGTTGACTGGTTAGAAATCATGGCAGGTTATTTTCTCCACCCGCAGTTCGCAGTTGAAAAGCAGAGCTATCAAAAAGTTGTCTTCTCTGTTGTATTTCAAATCTGGGTGTTTAAAAAATTATTTAAGCAAATTAAGCATTTCTTTAACGGTAGTTGTGTGTGTTCTTGATGCGAATGAGAGGTGCATTCCCTTGTAAAATCTCTGGGACTTTATAGGAGTATGTGAGCCTTAGAACAGAAGTTGGTTTTCTAGATGATCACGTAGATATGATGCTGAGCACTAGACAAAGATGTTGATTGAAGCGATTTAAAAAAATTTTTTCTGAGTTCAGATTTTACACCAATATTTAGAAAATCAGCAAAAGAACTTGGAGGAATGTTCTCAGGCATCCAGTTCAGCCCCCTGCGCACATTGTCATAAAATCCGAGTGTGTGTACAGGGAGACGCATTCCTTTCTGTTCTCATCACTGGTCCTTTCCTGGCTCTGCACCTGCCTGTCATGCGTGTCCGTGCGAAGAGACCACCAAACAGGCTTTGTGTGAGCAATAAAGCTTTTTAATCACCTGGGTGCAGGCGGGCTGAGTCCAAAAAAGAGAGTCAGCGAAGGGAGATAAGGGTGGGACCGTTTTATAGGGTTTGGGTAGGTAAAGAAAAATTACAGTCAAAAGGGGGTTCTGTGGCGGGCAGGAGTGAGGGTCACAAGGTGCTCAGTGTGGGAGCTTTTCGAGCCAGGATGAGCCAGGAAAAGGAATTTCACAAGATAATATAATCACTTAAGGCAAGGACCTGTCATTTTCACTTCTTTTGTGGTAGAATGTCATCAGTTAAGGTGGGACAGGGCATTTGTACTTCTTTTGTGATTCTTCAGTTACTTCAGGCCATCTGGGCATATACATGCAAGTCACAGGGGATGCGATGGCTTGGCTTGGGCTCAGAAGCATGACATTGCCCTCTTTCCGACTTTCCCTACCTTTTCCCTCCTGTGCGGTTCTCTCACAAAGTGAATGGCCTCAGCCACAGCTTCTCTGCAGCTGCATCAGACTGTGGCGACAGGAGTGGTGGCTCCTGCAGGGCCTGCTGTCCCCACGGAGCCCAGTCTTGCTTGCGGCTGGAACCTGGTCACCATTTTGCACTGAAAGTATGTAATTCTACAGAATGAGAGCCAACATGCTGGGAATGGAGGTGTCTTTATCACGGTGCTCTGCATATTTTAATCTTGGGTAGAAAATATGGAAAAGTATGTGATACCTGTGGTTTGATGTCAGAAGGACGTTGTGAACTTGATGTGGACTGAGGATGTTCAGGTGCAACAGGCACCCCGGCTTCATTAAATGAGACTTCCCCACCTCCCTGCCAGGCACGCACAGGTGTATGGCCACATCTTATGTGTTATCCTTATCTAGAGTGCGCCTTGTCGTCATGCTTAAAGTTCCATGATGATATTCTGCCTCATAGAGTAGGTCCCAAACCGCATTCAACACAGAAATGTACTCTTGCTATTCTACATAGAAAGTGCTTTCATATACCAAGTGGGAGAGCAGTCCTAAAATCTGGGCTGGAATCACAGAAGGAAGGTTTGGGAAGCAACAGATTCCCTAATCCAAAGCTGGTTTTTTATGAACCTAGAAACAGGACCAAGAGAAGTGAATTTCCCTAAGGCCCTGACAGTGTCTCACGGTAGCATTTGAACCTAGCAGTTTCTTGACCTATTACTTTAAATGATTAGTCATGCTTCCTCTGATTCCTATATAAACGTATTCCTCATTCATTCTTTTGTTTCAGTGAATTATTGCAGTGCTACCACATAACAGTATTGGAGTCAAAATGTGGCAGTGTTTATCCCTTTCTGTTTATCCCTTTCCAAGGTTTTTAGTTGCACAGTTTGTCAAAGTTGTGCTAACAGTTTCTCGTTGGTTGCAAGGTGTCCTTTCAGAAGCCAATTGTGTGGTGTATTGACGTTGATTGTTGGAAGTAGTTTGGTTAGAACCTACTTCGAGTGGCTGGCGTGGGCCTGGGGGACAACTGCCTGCTTCATGGGCAGAGATGAAGTAATTGCTTCCTGGGAAGTACCATCCTCCTGGCCACACTCTCCAGCCCATTTCGTTTGTGTTGGTTTCTTCGCATCTGCACGTTTCTGGCTTCATGTGAGTCTCATTTATTGTAGCATATGACTTCAGGCTGTGGGGAAGAATGGCCATTCTAGCACAGAGATGCACACAAAGGAACAACTGGCTAAATGTGAGTGAAGACATTCTTAGAGGGGGTTTCATATTTTTATTCTTTAACAGGCAATCTGGGAAGCATTCTGGACATGTGGCCTGCACTGTCACAGTTCCTCCTTGCAGGATCGCAGATGTTTGGAGATTGTAGTGATAACTGTTATCATTGAGAATGTCATTCTCACAGGCTCTAATAAGTCAGGATTTATTCAGTGTTAATTTGTTAAAGACAACTGTGTTTCTAGCCAAATCCATGGGAGACGTTTCTCCTGGCAGTGTTGCTTGGGGTATTCCCGTGGCTTAGTCTTCGGGCAGCACACGCCTTTGAATACTGCTGAAGCTGTGAGTACCCAAAGCGCACTGGAGCACTTTTGCCATACGGGGTGTTAGTCACTGATACACGTCTCAGTCAGACCTGATGGATTCTTGACCCCTTCCTTTCTTAATTTTTTAATTTTTATTTTTTATTTTTGTTTTTTAAGAGCATAACCCCTCAGGTGGCCACCATGAATCTCTGGTGTTTTCAGTTGGCTGCAGCCTATTTGCCATCTCTGGTTCAAACATATTCGAAGCCTGATGATGCTTCCCTCGGTTGTTCTTCTGCTGTGTGACCTCCGTGCCCGCAGGGTTCAAGACTGTCAGAGCTGGGAGCCACCTTCACAACTACCAGGGTTTCCAGAACCTCCTTTATCTAGCCCTGGGGACGGAAGAGATGTCATCAGAGGCGGAGGCTTATTAGGTTTACACGCCATTGATAACAAATGAGGAGGTTTTCTTTTATATAAGGGGAGCTTCTTATAATGTGCTTTAGTAGGGTAAAGAAGCTTTTGAGATTTGCTTTCTCTGGAAAGATAATTTGCGATCCTGCTGTTGCTTTCAACAAAAATATAATTTGCATACCAGTGCATGTTGTATTACTGAGCACTGGCTGACAAATGGTTCTTAACTCGTCATTCACTCCGCCACTGTTTCTTGAATGGCATATGTGTGCCAGCTGTAGTAGGAACTTGCTAGGCTCTAGGACTAACCCTTATGAAATAGGGGTCCTGGGGGAAGCAAATGCATATAACTATAAACGTTTGAGGGGATATCAGAGGGGTGCCTATAGGTGCAAAACTTCGTTCATTCATTGTCCCATCTAGGAGGTTTTGTGTCTTAGCAGTGTGTTCCATAGCAACCCATCCCTCTATCAAAATATTCATCATATTATTTTGAAATTCTCTGCTTAGGTATGTGTTTTTCCAACTAAGTTTAGAACTGGTTAAGGACAGGCTATGGGGTATGTATTATATATATCTACACACATACATATATTTATATATATACACATTACCATCGTAAATATACTATATATTTATATATATACTCATATATATAGTTCTCCCTCTCTATATATACATACACACCACACACATATATATACACACACATATATATGAAATACACACACACACACACACACACACACACACACACACACACACTTCTACTGCCAAGCACAGAAAGTCAAAACTAGGCAAGGGTTCTTTTAGTGTTCATGAAAAAACAGATGTGTTAGTTGAGAGCGTCCCTAAATTGCCAGGGGAAAGACAGGGTGGATTCACAAAGGGAGATAGTGGTTTTTTTTTCTTTGTTTAACTCTTGAATTCGAAATAATCCAGACTTATGGAAAAGTTGCAAAAATAGTACAGAGAATTCCCATATACTCTTCCCTCAGATTCCCCAAACATTTCACCCCATTTGTACTTTCTTTCTCTGTGGATATAATTTTTTTTTTTCTGAAATGTTTGAGAGTGGAAGGTAGCATGCAGGCAGGGTGAAAGGTGGAAGGAGAGAGGTGGGTTGGGAGGCTTTTTTTTTTTTTTTTTTTGACCTTCTGAGATGGAGTTTCACTCTTGTCACCCAGGCTGGAGTGCAATGGCACGATCTTGGCTCACTGTAACCTCTGTCTTCTGAGTTCAAGAGAGTCTCCTGCTTCAGCCTCTGGGATAGCTGGGATTACAGGCGCCCACCACCATGCTTGGCTAATTTTTTGTATTTTTAGTAGGGGGATTTCACCATGTTGGTCAGGCTGGTCTTGAGCTCCTGACCTCTGATGATCCACCTGCCTTGGCCTACCAAAGTGCTGGGATTACAGGCGTGAGCCACTGTGGCTGGCGATTGGGAGGCTTTTGCAGTAACCCAGAGCGCTATGATGAGGGCTGGACCTAGTTGGAAATGATGAGAAAGGTGAGAAGTGGTTAGATCTGGCATATATTTTGAAAGGAGAGTTTAAATGGGTTGGATGACAAGAGAGAGAAAAAGAAGTTTTAAGGATGATGTCAAGGATTTTGGCCTGAGTAACTGGAAGACTAGAGATGCTGTTATTGGGATCGGGAAGACTATGGGAGGAGTGGGTTATAGCAGGGAGAATCAAAAGTGTGTTTTTGGCATGCTAAATTTGAGGTCCAAAAAGGGATATCAAGAAGTGTTGGCTGGGCGTGGTGCCTCACGCCTGTAATTCCAGCACTTTGGGAGGCTGAGGCGGGCAGATCACCTGAGGTCAAGAGTTCGAGACCAGCCTGATAATTATTAAAATCGATCATTGATGTTTACTAATTAATCATATTATTGCTCCTAATACTGCAGGAGGTGTATACCTACCTGTGATGTTGTTCCTAATATCCAGGGACAGAGAGCATGATTTTAGTTTTAATATCACAGTAGGTGTACACTCACCATGTGAAACTGATCCTAATATCCAGGGGGGGAGAATATGACATGACTCTCAACATAGCAATGAATGGACAGCCACCTGGTGATATTACTCCTAATATACACAGAAGAAGCGTATGATATTAGTCCCAATATCCCAGGGAGGGTACAGCTCTTCTGTGATATGGTTCCTAGTATCTGGAGGGGGAGAGGATGATAATAATTCCAGTATCACAGGCTGTGTTCACCCGCCCTGTGATATTGTTATTAATATTCTGGAAGGGAGAGGATGATATGATTCCCCATAGAGCAGGAGGCGTACACCCAGCCTGGGATATTGTTCCTAATATCCATGGAGAGGAGAGGCTGATGTTACTCCCAATATGGCAGGGGGTGTACATCCACCCTGTGATATTCTTCTTAATATTCCAAGGCTGAGAGGTTGATATTACTCCCAGTATGGCAGACACCGTACACCCCCATGTGATATTCTTCCTGATATCTGGAAGGGGAGAAGATGGTATTAATCCCCATATCGCAGGAGGTGAACACCCACTTTGTGATATCTTTCCTAATATGCAGGGGGAGAGAGGATAATATTATTCCCAATATTGCAGATGTACACGCCCCCCCATGATATTGTCCTTAATATTCCAAGGCACAGAAGACGATGTTACTCCCAATATCGCAGAAAGTGTCCACCCCCCAGTGATATTGTTCCCATGATCCAGGAGGGAAGAGGATGATATGACTTTCAACCCCTGCACCCTGCAATGCTCTCACCCTGCAACACCGACACCAGCTCAACCTGACATGGGACCAGAGGTGCTGGCTGGGGGTGTTGATTGCTTCTCTTTTCTCCCTTGCCAGACTCAGTAGAGGAAGCTGAGACCGAGCAGCGGCAGGAACAAGGTAGGTTTTGCCCGTGGCTCAGGCTTCCTCTGGTTATGAGCTGGGCCTTGGAGTAACACCGGGGGAGGGGACAGAGCTGAGTACGGTGGGCATTGGATGCGGCTGTCACCCCTCTGTGGTGTGGGCCGGGGACTTGAGGGACATCGCCTGAGGTGGGCCTGAACCTCCCATCTACTCTGGCACTGGAGGCCGTGGGGTCCCACACTTCTTCCAATGAACATGCTGACCCCTGCCTGGTCACCGACCGAGGTGGGACATCCTTTCCACTGCTGGGGCCCACATGTAGCTGTGGGTTCCTTCTTCATGACCTGGAGAAGCTGCAGTTCACCCTGTGCTCCACCTCAGAGATGGGAGGCCACACTGCCCTCAGCAGGTAGCAGAATTCAGAGCCTTAGGTTGCAGGGGCCTCAACTGAGGTCCCTGAAGGGTCTGCTCCTTCCTGAGGGGAGCCAGTGGGGAAGGGAAGGCTGTTGTAGGTTTGCCTCAGGGAGGGGGTGGTTCCACCCTCTGCCAAAGTCACTGGAGCAAAGGCACGTGGCTCTCCAGCTGCCCCGGAGGCCAGGGTAGTGGCTGGGAGGGGCTGTGTGCCTCTGCTGGATTGGGGAGATTTCTTAGCTAATCTAGTGTAGTCAAGTCAGACATTTGCCTCTAAATCATATTTATTTATTTTTTTAATTCCAAGGCTTTACAGATGAATAAGGAGGCAGTTTGTACTGAAAATATTTTTTACATGTGAGCTTGAAACAGAGAGTCTGTTTAAATCTAGGTTTTTTCCCTTCTCAGTAATGCCTCCTTTCATCCCAGGTTTTCCAACAGGAAATGCGCTTGTTTGCTCACCTCTGGGAGGGGCTTTGGCTAGGAATCCACCAAAGCCAGCAGGCACCAGTGGGCTGCTGGAGCAGGCTGGCCTTTGTTAACCCTTTAGGAACTGTGGGCTTCAGGTTTTCAGACCATTGAAGGTGAAGGTGGCCACAGGGGCCTGGAAGCTTTCCCATCCTTCCTGCAGGGATGGTCCGTTTCCCTGCACGGAGCTGGGTACATGGGTACAACAGCCCTGTCCTGTGCCGTCGGTGGCTTTACCAATTTTGCATAGCAGCTTTTGAGCTGATCAATAGCTCTGATTGGCTGTTGAGGATTTCATGGATTCCTGTACCCCACCGGGGGGCCCAATATGCTGACAAAAGTTACATTTGTAGTTGTAGTGCTGCATATACATGGGTCCAGTTAGAAGGCTTTGATTCTTTCTAAAGGGAAAGGCATCTCTGAGGGATCACTGAGCTGACATAGTCTCCTAAAACCATGCTGTGAGGTGGGCGACAAAGCAGGACAGGAGGGTGATTTTGTAGGAGAGTCGGGCCACGGGCCTGCGTGTTCTCTGTGTCCCCATAGTGCCGGAGTTCCTACTGCTCCAGGCCCGGGTTTGCATTGCACATAATTCTCAAGGGCTCATGGCAAGCTGCGCCAGGGACACAGAGAGGGGGGATGTGGGGACCCTGTCCCCAATGGACCAAGGACTCACTGCTGAACTCTAATCTGTCTAGGTGTTTTTGTGACTTGCAGAAATACCTCCACCTTGCCTGGGCCTGGAGCCACAGGCGACCCTGCCGAAGGTGAAGAATGTTCTAGAACAATGCAAGACCTGCCCAGGCTGCCCCCAGGAGCCAGCGTCCTGGGGTCTCTGTGCGGCATCCAGCAACATGAGCTTGCAGGACCCCAAGGAGCCGTCCTTCTTCTTGGAAGCTGAGGATGACTGGGAGGACCCAGAGGCCCTGACCTCACTGCTGTTCCTGAACGCCCCCGGGTACAAGGCCAGCTTCTGTGGCCTGTACGGCGTGGCACGGCCATGGCTGAGTGGCATGTTCTGCAGCTTTAGCGACGAGGAGGAGCTGACTGGGCGCCTGGCACAGGCCCGAGGGGTGGCCAAGAAAGCTGGCCTCTTCATGGCCCTGGCCAGACTCTGCTTCCTCCTGGGGCGGCTGTGCAGCAGGAGGCTCAAGCTGTCCCAGGCCCGGGTGTACTTGGAGGAAGCACTGGGGTCCCTGGAGGGCAGCTTTGGGGACCTGTTCCTGGTGGTGGCTGTATACACCAACCCGGCCAGCATTTACCGGAAGCAGAACGGGAGAAGTGTACACAGGTGGTTCCCAAAGCCATGGCCCTGCTCCTGGGGACGCTGGGTCACATTTGCACCACCGAGGTGGAGGAATAGCTCCTGCAGCTGGCGCTGCAGCAGACAGTGGGTGGCCAGAGCCTGCAGGCTGAGGCCGGCGCCTGCTTCCTGCTGGCCAGGCACCATGTGCACCTCAAGCAGCCCGAGGAGGCCCTGCCCTTCCTGGAGCGGCTGCTGCTTTTGCACAGGGACTCGGGAGCCCCAGAGGCTGCGTGGCTCTCAGACTGCTCCCTACTGCTGGCTGTCATCTACTCCTGGCTCCTACTCCTGGCCGCAAGTGCCTGCCCCACCTCGTGCTGAGCTGTGTCATGGTGGCCTCATTGAGGACACAGGACTCGCTGGCCGGCTTGCTGAGAAGCGTGAACCTGGTGCTCCAGAACACCCTCCAGCCCCACAGCCTCCCCACCCAGACTTCCCACTACCTCAGGCGAGCGCTGGCCTCCCTAACCCCGGGCACAGGCCACGCGCTGCGTGGCCTTCTCCACGCCAGCCTGGCCCAACTGTACAGCCACCGTGGCTATCACGACCCAGCCATCACCTTCATGACACAGGCGGTGGAAGCCAGTGCTGTTGCCGGAGTCCATGCCATCGTGGACACCCTGGTGGCCCTGGCCTGGCTGCACATGCTTCATGGACAGAGCCCAGTGGCCCTAAACATCCTGCAGTCTGTCCAGGATGCAGCGGTGGCCAGCGAGGACCAGGAGGGTGTGATTGCCAACATGGTGGCCGTGGCTCTGAAGAGGACAGGCCGGACGAGGCAGGCAGCCAAGGGCTACTACTGCGCCCTACGGGCGGCTTGGTACCTGGGCCAGCAGAGGAACCAGGCAGTGGTGCTGGCCAACTTCGGGACCCTGTGCCTGCACTGGGGTGCCAGAAGGCTGGCCCAGCACTACCTCCTGGAGGCCGTGCGGCTGTTCTCGAGGCTGCCCTGCAGGGAGTGTGGCCAGGACTTTACCCACGTGCTCCTGTAGCTGGGCCACCTCTGCACCCGCCAGGGCCCGGCCCAGCAGGACAAGGGCTACTATGAGTGGGCCCTTCTGGTCGCCGTGGAGATGGGCCATGTGGAGAGTGAGTGCCCCAGTTCCTCCTGTGCGCCTTCCGGGGCTACTTGGGTCAGGGCACACCTGGGGTTTGTGATTCGGAAACAAGTGGTGGTTTTTCCACCATCGAAAGTGCTGAGTCATGGCCAGCAGCAGATGTTGGCAAGCGCCCTGGAGACAGGCGGTTCCTATGCAGGGCCAGGTCCTCTGTGCCCTACTGAGGCAGCCAGCTCTTCCTGGTTTGCCCAGGGACTATCCTGCCTTGAGCATGGAAAGTCCTGCGTGCTGGGAATCCCTAGACATAACCCTGGGATCAAGGCAGGCTCTGCTGCGCTGGGACTTGGGGCCCCTCCATGAGCCAGGCCCTGAACACCAGTTCTTGTGCCCGTGTGATCTGCTTGGTATGTTGGCAGCCTGCACACCTGTCATCCCACTTCACAGGGGACAGGGGGTGGGTGATTGCCCAAAGCCACAGAGCAGTTCATGCAGTGTGTCAGGCCCCACCCACAAATGGGGCTTGTGGAGTCCTCGGGTGGCAGGGACTGAGCGTGGGAATGTGAGCTTCAGGCCAGAGAAGCCACAAAACTGTGAGTGGCGTGATGGCGGGGCACCAGTTGGCCCCGGGTTAGGGAAGCCTCTTTAGTCTGGGACCAGAGGGTTGAGAGGATTTAGTCAAGTAATAGGTGGTGGGGGAGGGGCTGGTGGTGTAGCCTGTGTGAAGCACCAGGGATGAGTGAGTGGGGGTGAGTGAGCGGAGGTGTGATGGGGGTGAGTGAGTGGGAGTGTGAGCGGGGATGAGTGGGGTGTGAGCAGGGGTGAGTGAGTGGGGGTGAGTGAACGGGAGTGTGAGCAGGGATGAGTGGGGTGTGAGCGGGGGTGAGTGAGCAGGGCTTATGCAGGGAGGTGCAGAGTTGGGAGCGGGTGGGTTGGGTGCTGGATGGTGAGAAGCTCTTCTGGAGAGCTAAGCAGGGCCTGGGGCCTCAGGCTGTGGCTTGGCCTTTTCCCCAAGAGCACTGGGGAGCCATGGAGTGCTATCGAACAGTCACTGCAGACTGAGCAGTGAAGGGACAGTAGGTGGGCAGGGCTTTCCGAAATCTAGGCCGCAGAGGATAGATGAGGAAGTTGAGTCCAGGGAAATGGCCGAGACAAGGGATACTGTTGTGAGTCCCCTCTGCCTTGCAGCGCTTTGTCATGGCATAGTGAGACCACTCAGAGGTGCCTCCTGTGGCCTGGACCAGAGCCCCAGGGGCTGTGACCAAACCTGCCCATTTCCCAGCACAGGCCTGGCACCCACTCTTGGCCCTAGGAGGGATGAGATTTTGGAAAGGACCGTGTGAAGGGTTCCCGATCCCACACATCTGCCCAAGGAGGGTTGGGGGGTTCAGACCCAGGCTTCTTCCCCAGGGGCATTCTCTGACTGGAAGGAGACCCTCCAGGAACCCAGCGCCCCAGCCCCCACTGCAGCCTCCGGTGGCTCCTGGCACAACAGCCTGTGGCACCTCCTCCTACGAGGCCCTCCCAGGGGTGCTGGGGGATTCAGACTTGGAAATGCAGGCCAGGGAACGGGGATCATGCTTCCCTGTCTCCCCACCCTGAGCTGAACGGTCGAGGAGACCGAGGGCGGCGCTGATACCCCACATGCTTACTTGGGGTCATTTTTTAGTCACTTTCGGTAGTTTGTGTCCTTCTAGGAGTGTGGCTGTTGTGTCTGGATGGTCTGATTTCTTGGTGTACAATTGTTCGTGGTGTTTTCATGGAATCCTTTTATTTCTGTCAGGTCGGCAATAATGTTTCCTCTTTCATTTCTGATTTTAGAAACTTGGGGTTTTATTTATTTATTTTTATTAGGGATGGGGTCTCATCATGTTCCCCCAGGCTGGTCTTGAATGCTGACCTCAGCGATCCTTCCACTTCCGCCTCACAAAGCGCTGGGATGACAGGCGTGAGCCATGGTGCTGAGTCTCTGATTTTAGTCATTTGTGTCCCGTCTTTCTTTTCTTGGTCAGTCTGGAGAAATATTTGTCAATTTTGTTATTACCTTCAAAAAACCCACCTTCGGTTCTGTTGATTATCTCTTTTGTTTTTCCATTCTCTGTATTTTTACTTCCCATTTCCACTCTCACATTTATTATTTTCTTCCTTTTATTCACTTTGTGTTTAGTTCTTTTTCTAGTTTCTCAAGGTGGAAGGTTAAGTTATTGACTTGAGATTTTTCTTCTTTCTTTGAATGTAGACATCTACAGTTATAAATTTCCCTTTCAGCACTGCCTTAGCTGCATCTTGGAATTTTTGATACGCTGCACTATTTTTTTTGTTTGTTTTAAAGACAGAGTTGTGCTCTATTGCCCAGGCTGGGGTGCAGTGGTGCAATCTTGGCTCACTGCACCTTCTACCCAGGTTCAAGCCATTCTCATGCCTCAGCCTCCTGAGTAGCTGGAATTACAGATTTGCACCACCACCCCCTCCCTCGGCTAATTTTTTTTTTTTTTTTTTTTTTTAGAGAGAGAGACGGGATTTCACCATGTTTCCCAGGCTGATCTCAAACTCCTGGACTCAAGAGATCCTCCCACCTCGGCCTCCCACTGTGCTGGGATGACAGGCATGAGCCACTGCGCTGGCCCGGGCTGTGCATTTGTTTGCATTCTTCTCAAAATAGTTTTCGGTTTCCCTGATGGTCTCTTTGACTCACTGGTTGTTTAGCAGTGTGTAATTTCCACATATTTTTGAATTTCCCACATTTCCTTCACTGTCGATTTCGAGTGTTCGTGCCAGTACAGCTGAAGAACACCTCTGCTTTGGTCTCAGTCCTTCTCCATTCACTGAGGCTCGTTTTGTGGCCTGGCACATGGTCTGTCATGGGGAATGTGCCATGGGTGCTCGAGAGGACGGTGTATTCAGCTGTTGTTGGGTGGCGTGTGTGACAGATGTCCATTCGGCGTACCTGGTGTCCGGTGTTTATCTCCGGAATGTTTCTGACACTAGAAAATCAGAAGCTTTCAACTGTTCCCAGCGCCCTGGCTTTGGGAGAGGCCAGTGAGCCTGTGGGTTTGGAGCCCGGTGGCATGAGAGAAGCATGTGTGGGAACGCCAGGGGCCGGCTTTGAACCCCATTCCCTCAACATGATGCCGTGTGTGGCAGACATGACGCTTGGCTTTGCTCTCTCAGGGTTCCAACTGCGACAGGGGCTACTTGTGCCCCTGGCCTCATCAGCTCAGGCTGAAGGCGGCCCTGGTCCTGGCCAGAGGGGCTTTGTGAAGCAGAAATAGATGGCCTGGTGCAGGGGCCGAGCCTGGCCAGGACCTCGGCCCTGGGAGTTGTAAAGGCCAGCCTGTACCATGAGCATCTGCACCAAGCTGTGCCCATGTCACGGTGTGCTCGGCATCTGCCCTGGCACGGGTGCATGGCCTGTCTGCACTCAGGCTCCCCGCCTATGGGGCCCAGGCTCACAGAGGTATGAAAGAGGCAAGCACGGCACCGGGTCTCCGAGCCCAGCCAGCCTCGCTTCGATGCTGGGAGACTAACGTCTTCCATTTTGTCTACTGCCCAGGCCAGCTGCGGGCTGTCCAGTGGCTGTGCTACTTCTACAGCACCGTCATGCCCAGCGAGGCCCAGTGTGTCATCTACCACGAGCTCCAGCTCTCCCTGGCCCGCAAGGTGGCCGACAAGGTGCTGGAGGGGCAGCTCCTGGAGAATGTCAGTCAGCTCTACCTGTCCCTGGGCATGGAGCAGTAAGGGCTGGCTTTGCAGTGGTGGAGGTGGGGGCGGGCAGGGCAGGGAGGGGGGCACAGGGAAGCTGGCCCAGGGTGCCAGCAGCCCCTCTCCTTTTGATCATTTGGTTCTTTGGCATCAGATGTTTTGAGCTGGTGGGCCTGGGGTCGTTCCAGGGCTGCTGCTGGCCCGTGAGTCCCAGCTTGAGCCTCCCTTGTTGGGTCAAAGGTCATCTCAACCCCAGCAGAGGCAGTACGTGCACTCTGGGCTATTCTTCCCACTGTGGTGGCTTTTGTCGTCTGACCTCTGCCTGCCCCGAATCTTCACTCCTGGCCTTCATCTATCCCCTTAAATGTGACCACAGCAGCCACCTGTGGCTTCTCTCCCACAGAAGACAGAGCCAGTTGTGTCACCTGCTTCCCTGGGGCACGGTTTCCAAGGTCTCACGTCCCATAAGTGGCCTACTCGGCTTCCCCCAAGCATCCTGACCTGGTGGGGTAACCATGGCCCTGGCCACCCCACCCATAGGGCCCAGTGACATTGCTGCAGTCACACCCCCTCGAGTGTTGGACTTACTGAGAGAGCAGGGAAGGAGCCAGATTCTATGGGGACCTGGGAGACTGGCTCCAGTCTTGGCCTCAGGTTCACAGAAGGAAATGGGCCAGTGTGCTAGAGCCATGCTTCTCAAAGTGTAGTCCCTGGACCAGTAGAGCAGCACCCATGTCACCTAGGAGTTTGTGGCAAGTGGGAGTTCTAGGGCCTGCCCCAGGCCTGTGGAACCAGAAGCTCTGGGGGCAGGGCCAGCAAGCTATACAGACCGGCCTCCAGGTGACTGTGATGCCTGCACACCTTGAGAACCATTGGCCCAGATAGCCTCTGAACACTAACGGCTCCTGATGTGTCTGGAGAAGACACAGGCCATGTCTGGGAGGCAGGGGAGATGGACTAGCACACTCCTCCTGCCACAGGGCAGCATGATGCTCGATTCCCTCAGAAGGATGTCCTTCATCTTTTCCATGCCGTGTGTGTTCACCGTGGCCCTCCCAGCAGCCTGGGAAGGGCAGAACACTGCACACACAAGTCTGCACATGCCAGATTCATCTGTCACCAGACCCACGGGAGGAGGCAGACTGGTTCCAGGAGGATGAGAGCCCTTGTTCTGACACCTGTGTCTGATTCCAGGGCCTACAAATCCGCTCTGGACTACGCCAAACGAAGTCTGGGGATTTTCATTGACCTCCAGAGGAAAGAGAAGGAGGCGTATGCCTGGCTGCAAGCAGGGAAGATCTATTACGTCCTGCGGCAGAGCGAGCTGGTGACCTGTACATCCAGGTGAGTGGCAAGGGATGCAGGAGGACCCCTGTGCTGTTCACTCTCTGTCTATCCACCCATCCATTCATCCTTCCATCATTTATTTACCTGTTCATCCTTCCATCCATCCATCCATTCTGTCCATCCATCCATCATCCATCCATCCACCATTCATCCATCCTTTTATCATCCATCTATTCACCCGTCTATCCATCCATTCACCTGTCCATCCACCCATCCATTCATCCTTCCATCATCTATCTGTTTACCTGCTCATCTTTCTATCCATCAATCCATCATCCATCCATCCATCCATTCTTCCATCATCTTCCCATACACCTGTGGGTCCTTCCATCCATCCATCCATCATCCATCCATCCATCCATCCTTCCATCCTTCCGTCATCCATCCATTCATCTGTTCGTCTTTCCATGAATCCATCCATCCATCCATCATCCATCCCTCCGTCCATCCATCCATCATCCATCCATCCTTTTATCATCCATTCATTCACCTGCCCATCCATCCATCCATTCACCTGTTCGTCCATCCATTCACCTGTTCATCCATCTATCCATCCTTCCATCTATCTTTCCATCATCCATCCAACTGTTCATCCTTCTATCCATCTATCCATCCATCATTCTTCTGTTCACCTCTTCATCCATCCATTCACCTCTTCGTCCGTCCATCCATCCATCCTTCCATCCATCCATTCTTCTGTCCCTCCATCCTTCCATCCATCCATCCTTCCATCCATCCATCCTTCCATCCATCCATTCTTCTGTCCATCCATCCTTCCATCCATCCTTCCATCCATCTTTCCATTATCCATCCAACCATCTTCCATCCATCCATGATCCATCCATTCACCTGTCCATCCATCCATCCATTCATTCATCATCCATCCTTTTATCATCCATCCATCCATTCACCTGTTCATCCATCCCTCCATCCATTCTTCCATCCTTCCATCATCCATTCACCTGTTCATTCTTCCATCCATCCATCATCCATCCATGCTTCCATCATTCATCCACTCGCCTGCTCATCCTTCCATCCATCCATCCATCCTTCTATCATCCATCCATTCACCTGTTCATCGTTCCATTCACTTGTTCACCCTTCCATTCACCTGTTCATCCTTCCATTCATCCATCCATCATCCATCCATCCATCCATTCGTCCATCCATCGTTCATTCATTCAGCCACCATCCATCCACCTGTTCATCCATTCATCCATCCATCCTTCCATCATCCGTCCATTCACCTGTTCATCCTTCCATCCATCCATCCTTCATCCATCCATCCTTCATCCATCCATTTATCCATTCATCCATATATCCATCCATCCATCTATCATCCATCTATCCTTCCATCATCCATCCACTCACCTCCTGTTCATCCTTCCATCCATCCATTTATCCATTCATTCATCCATCCATCCTTCCATCCTTCCATCATCCATCCATCTTTCCATCATCCATCCTTCCATCATCCATCCATTCATCTGTTCATCCTTCCATCCATCCATCATCCATCCAGCCATCATCCATCCGTCTGTCCATTCATCCATCCATCCTTTTATCATCCATCCTTCATCCATTTATCATCCATCCATTCACCCGTCTATCCATCCATTCACCTGTTCATCTATCCATCCGTCCATTCATCCTTCCATCAACCATCCATTCACCTGTTCATCCTTCCATCCTTCCATCCATCCACCTGTTCATCCTTCCATCCATCCACCATTCATCCATCCACCATTCATCCATCCATCATTCATCCATCCATCCATTTATCCATTCATCCATTTATCCATTCGTCCATATATCCATCCATCATCCATCCATCCTTCCATCAGCCATCTACTCACCTCCTGTTCATCCTTCCATCCATCCATCATTCATCCATCTATCCATTTATCCATTCATCCATCCATCCTTCCATCATCCATCCATTCATCTGTTCATCCTTCCATCCATCCATCATCCATCCATCATCCATCCATCTGTCCATTCATCCATCCGTCTATTCATCCATCCATCATTCATCCATTCTTTTATCCATCCATTCACCCATCTATCCATCCATTCCCCTGTTGTTCCATCCATCTGTCCATTCATCCTTCCATCATCCATCCATTCACCTGTTCATCCTTCCATCCATGCATCATCCATCCACATATCTGTTTATCCATTCATCCATCCATCCATCATCTATCCATGCTTCCATCATCCATCCATGCTTCCATCATCCATCCATCCACCTGTTCATCCTTCCATCCATCCATCATCCATCCACCCATCCATTCATCCATCCTTCCATCATCCATCCATCCTTCCGTCATCCATCCTTTCTCCCATCCATCCATCATTCATCCATCCACCCACCAATCTACCTATTAATCCATCCCTCCATTCATCTATCTGTCCATTTGTTTATCCACACATTCGTCTATCCACCATCTATCCATCCACATGTACATACATCATCTACCCTCCACCCATCCATACATTATCTACCCACCCATACATACATAGACATACACACACCATTCCACCCACCCACCCATCCACCCATCCATCCACCCATGCATCCATCCATCCATCCATCCAAGCATTCATCTATCCGCACACCCAACCATCCATCCATGTGTCTACATCTCCTCATCCATTCATCCATCCATCCACTCATTCCTAAGCCACTGCTGAGCACCTGTTGTGTGCCTTTTCCCTCCCTCCAACTGGTTCCCTCACATCCTCCCCCAGTGGCCAGCATTTTCTCCCTGAGGGCAGAGGCGTGGCCCCTCACAGTGCCCAGCACCTGCTGGTATACAGCACATGCTCAAATAATTCGACCACTCAGTTAACACACAGAAGGACTTGCTCCAAGTAACACGTGGCACATCTCCTTACAAAATGAATCTCTCATAGTGGCTGTTTTCAGAGGCTTTGCCAAACAGTGTGATCTGGAACAAATTGTGAAGCCCACGAGCCTGGTGAAGCTTTCATTATTGAGCACCTTCTGTATACCTCCTTGAGCTGAGGAGAGGGATCAACAGCTCATGGCCAAGAGAGGACCAGGCCTACCCACAAACACTGCTGATGTGGCAGGGATGTGGCAACGCAGAAAGGAGCCAGGGGCTGGGCTCCCAGCAATCTGGGGGCCACGGAGACTGTTTTGAGTGCAGGGGGAGTGGGCTAGGGCTAGCCTTGTTGGTAGGATTCACAGGTATCGGGCTTCTGGGCTGCAGCTGCTCAGTCACCTCCTGGCACTCAGGTGCATCAGTTCATTGTCCTCATGCCAGTGGTGGGGGCAGCCCTAATGCACAGGGTTTGAAAAATGCTCAGGTGTACCTGTAGTGTGTGAGAGGAAGGAGGCTGGCAAACGTGCGCGTAGCCACCTGGCTAGGTGTGGGTCTTGAGGGAATTTCTGTCTCCTTTCAGGTGACACAGAATGTGGACCTGTACACAGGCGACCCCAACCTGGGGCTGGAGCTGTTTGGGGCAGCTGGAGACATCTTCTTCAGTGGGGCCTGGGAGCGGGAGGAAGGCATGTCCTTCACCGGGTGAGCTGGCCTGTGGGCTGATGTGGGTGGGCCTCAGTGGGGCACCTGGAGGGCTGAGGCACAGGTGTGGCACGGTAGAGGTCTCCCACCTGGAGGCAGGGCCACCCATGCACATGATGAGTTTCCAAGTGGTCTCACCGGAATGATATTGACCGTGCCCCTGCCCGGGACAAACGCTCGGGGTCTGGACGTGACAATGGCTCTACCTTTGTACCTGATGACCTCAAGCAACCATGAGTGGGAAGTCCTGTCCCCATCTTCCAGATGAGGAAACTGAGGCTCAGAGAGGCACAGGGACATGTCAAAGGACACACAGCATCAGTGGGAGGCCCAGGTCTGCATGCACCCCGAAGTGGGACGGCTTCTCCCTTCCTCTGAGCTCACGGTGTGGCTCAGCCCTGGGCACAGATAAATGTGTTTTTAGAGCAGAGAGGAGTGCTGGCTCCCCCGAGTCAGACCCCCCGTGCCCAGGTTGGAGAGGCTGGTTTGAGGCTGTCGGGTGTAGCTGGATGGGCCGCAGGTGACTCTTCAGCCCCCAACTTGGGTGTCTGAACTGTGTGTTATCCCAGAGCACAGAGCTGTGTCGAGGTGCAGGGGTAGCTGGGGCGTGGGAAGCTCCAAGCACATGTTTGCGCTCTGAGGAGGGCGCTGGGCAAGGTGGGTGCTGCGGGAAGCCTGACCCCACCTGCCTGTGTGGTAGGACCAGGCCCTGCCCCTGGCAGTGACTACGGGCAACCGCAAGGTGGAGCTGCAGCTACAGCTGTGCAACAAGCTGGTGGCACTCCTGGCCACGCTGGAGAAGCCCCAGGAGGGCTTGGAGTTTGCCTACATGGCCCTAGCACTCAGCATCACTCTGGGTAAGTCCCCTGAGTCCTCACCCTGCCAGGACCCACACTTTGCCAGAGCCCAGCCTCCAGGTCTGCAGGCCAGGAGCTGAAACAGCTGCTGGATTTTCCTGGTCTCCTGTCCAGGCAGGCAGATCTGCCCAACTGGCTTCCCCGTCCAGCCGTGGGGCACAGCCCGAGGTCTCTCACACAGTGCAGAGCTCCCTGCCTGACTGAGCTCTGCTTCCTCTGCCTGTTCCTGCTGCTGACCACAAGGGCCGCCCAGTGTGCCCTCTGCCTTGCAGACATGCCAGGCATCTCGTTGGTCCCTGTATGTGTCAGGCTGAGTGACACATTCCCTTTCTCTTGTGCCCTTCCCACCATCATCAACCACACAGCTCTCTGGCTGATAAAATCCCAGTTCCCCTTCCAGTAGTCTGCCCCTTAAGGCCAGGCATCCCCTGGTGCTGTGCCAGGGTCGTCTGTCCCCCTCCAGAGACAGGGAACCCTAGGCAAGCCACATGCCCCAGCGCCTTGTGCCCCGTGGCCCAGTACACAGTAGGTGTGCAGCTGACTCCCCAAGGTAGGGGTTCTGATCGTGACACACCCAGGAGGAGTCAGATGTCACGTCGTTGGGTTGCCTGGAGCCGGGGTCCCGGGAGCACCTGGACTGCATGGCTTTTGGGCTCCCCTGGTTAAAACCAGTGAGCAAAGGCAGGTGGCTATGTGTAGGCACAGAGCTGGGCCATCCAAGTCCGACTTTGCCAAAGCCTCACAGTAGACAGGGGCAGGCCTTATTAGTTCTGCTTTGCAGATGGGAAAGTGAGTCTGGGAACCTGGAAGGGACTGGCCAGAGCTGCCCAGGTGACCACAGGTGCCTGGAGGCAAGCCAGGTGTGCTGCCCGGGGTCTGTATACCTGCTCCTGAGGGGCCTGTGCCCTCCCTGCCCCAGGGAGCCGCGTCCTCACGCCTGCCCCTTTGGCCTGCACCCCAGGGGACCGGCTGAACGAATGCGTGGACTACCACCGGCTGGCAGTCCTGCACCACCGGTTGGGCCATGGCAAGCTGGCGGAGCACTTCTACCTCAAGGCCCTGTAGCTCTGCAACTTGCCCCTGGAGTTTGATGAGGAGACCCTCTACTACGTGAAGGTGTACCTGGTGCTCGGTGACATCATCTGCTACGACCTGAAGGTGGGTAGGAGGGGCAGGGCTGAAGGTGGGTGGGGAAGAGCAGGGCTCGAGGTGTTCCCGGCCCCCTTGGAGTGAGATCTCCACCCAGACCCCAGAGGCCTGGGTTCCAGCCTTCCTTAGGAATGGCCCAGTGGCCTCCCTGAAGCTCTGCACCCAGCTGGAGGAGCCGGCAAGCTTAGCAGATACAACCCAGCTCCCAAGATGGCCAGGCCCCACCCTCAGGAACTCAGTCTCAGCCAGGGAAGCTGACACATGAGTGTGCAATGGTGGCCTCCAAGTAAAGAAGGGGGATTGTAGTCAGGGGGGCCCTCCTGGAGGAGGTGACACCAAAGCTGAGTCTTGACAGTCAAGTGTCAAGTTGCATTTAACAAAGAAAACAGGGTTGGGAGAAGGACATTTTGGAGGACGGCATCATCCTCACATTGAATCCACGTTGCAAGATCCAACCCAAATCCTGGCGCCTCCTCTAGGAAGCCTGCCCAGGGTGCCAGCCTGCACTGAGCAACTCCTTCCTGGAGTCCCGAGACACCTTGAATCTTCACACCACCCAGGAAGGGTGGGGTGGGACCAGTGTCTCACCATTGGGTTCACAGACAGGGAAACCCCAGCTTAGGGCAGGTGCAGTGGGGCGGGGCCCCAGCCAGCCAGGCTGAGGCCTTGCTGGGTCGGGTCTGTCTCGAGGGGAGGTGCTGTGCTCCCTCTGCCCCCAGCCCTGCAGGGGTGGAGAGCTGGGACTGGCAGACTCAGACCTGGGGTGTCTCCACCCCTCTGCCCAGCAGGCACCGCCCCTCCTCAGCATCGCACCAGCGCCGCGTCAGTGCTCCTTATGGGCTGAGGGGCCAGGGCGCTCCAGTCCAGGGGCCGAGATCTTGGCGGCCTTAGAACAACATGAGGAGCTGGGGCAGCCCTAAGACCCCGCCCCGTTTCCCCCACCTCAGGCCTGGGGCTGCCCGGGAGGCCCCTGCCCAGTGCTGGCGACACCTGGTGGTCAGAAGTGGTCCCCGTGGTCTCCCAAGTCCCAGCCAGACAGGGAGGTGCCAGGTGTCAGGCCCAGAGGGACGTTGCTCACCGCTCAGGGGCTCGCCTGGGACCCAGGGGGACGGGCCTCCCAGAAGAGGCCTTTATCTCTCTTGGTCAAGCCTGCCGCCCATTCTGCCTGTCCAGGAGAAAGGAAAGGGCCAAGTAGTACCTGAGAGGCCAAAGTCCACGGTTGGGGTCGAGGGGCAGAGGCCTCCTTCACCTACTTCCCATGCACAGCCCTCCTTCCCATGCACAGTCCTCCTTCCCATGTACAGCCCTCCTTCACCTCCTTCCCATGCACAACCTTCCTTCACCTCCTTCCCATGCACAACCTTCCTTCACCTCCTTCGCATGCACAGTCCTCCTTCACCTCCTTCCCATGCACAGCCCTCTGGGCCTCATCGTGACTATGCTGTCAGCGCGGGCCAGCTTCCCACAGGGAGGCCGCCTTGGAATTCCCTAAGGGCGGCTGTCTTTCCAAGGCTACACCCTCCTCCTTGTATAGGAGGCTCTGGACCCAGGGCCCAGAGGAGTGGGAGAAAAAGCCGGGCTGGATGGAGCCTGGAAGGCTGAGAAGGCAGAGAAGCAGGGGTAAATGGGCATCTTTGCCAATTGCCTCTAAAATGGGGTCCCCTTTAGTCTACACGTGAGAGTGAGCCCTGGAATAGGGTGGATTAGGTGTGTCCTGGCTCAGCCTGCCACTCACTAGCTGCTGCACATACTACAGGCACATGGAAATGCACACGCAAATGCACACAGACACAGGCACACGCACACACAGGCACGCACACACGCAGGCACGCGCACACGCACAGGCACACAAACATGCACAAGCACACGCAGAGACATATGCTTTGGCTGGCTCCTTCCTGTTTAGTTGGGAAGCCCCCACCCCTTCAGGAAGCCTTTGCCTTCCACCCCCGGCTGAGTCTGGGGCCTCCTGGGCTTCCCTCTGCCACAGCCCGGGCCACCCTGTGTGGTCAGTGTTCACTCAAAGGTCCCTCAGACTGGGAGCAAGGACGTTAGGCTCAGCCACGCACCCAGCACAGAGTCCAGTGTTCGGCTGGGCTGGGGACATTGGATGAGCACTGGCGGTGACTCGGGGCCTTCTCACGCCCCTGCTCCGTGTGTGGGGTGGGGCAGTGAGGGAATGGACTGCTGCATCTTGGACTTTGTCATTGGCTCTGGGAGCCATCTTGAGATGGTAAAGAGGAACAGGCCAGGCATGGGTCTTAGAGAGGTCCCTTGGATGACCCCCATGTGGAGGAGGTGCCTGGGGAGAAGCCGGGTGGGGGATGGGAGGGTCAAGGAGGAGGTCTGGGAGACGGCATCCCAACCCAGGTATGGTGAGTTTGAGCCAAAGATGCATTGAAAACAGGAGTGGATGTCTGGGGAGTCACACTCCATCAGTATTTCAGGGAACATTGCCAGAGAGGACACCTGTGAGATGGTTTTGTACCTGGCCTGTCCCGTGGAGGGCCTGGAAATGGTCAGCATGGACAGGGGCCAGAGGGGAGCCTGGGTCACTCAACGCTGTGCCCCTGCTGTGGCTTGGAGCCACGGGTCCTGCATGGAACTGTCAGAGCAGGCAGGATCTCCCCTGACCTCAGCCCATGGGGAAAGCAGCCACTGCCTGCAGAGAGGGTGGGACTGGGGCAGGACGCTTGGGGTGAGTGGGGCGTAGGGACAGTCAGGAAGGCTTCCAGGGGTGTCAGGGTCATCCCCACCTCCTGCAGCTGAGACCACAGCAGTGTCACAGGCTTCGGGGCTCATGGGGTGAGCCAGCATTGGCTGGACATGTGGAATGACCTGGAGACAGGAATGGTGTCTGGGAAGACGGGCTCCGAGTCCCCCTTTTGCTGAGCATGGCCTGTCCCTTTCAGGTCCCCTTTTGATGCAGCCGGGTACTACCAGCTGGCACTGGCAGCTGCCATGGACCTGGGCAACAAGAAGGCACGGCTGAAGATCTACACGTGGCCGGCCACCATCTCCCACAACTTCCTCCTGGATCGCGAGAAGTCGATCCTCTTCTACCAGAAGGCCAGGACCTTTGCCACGGAACTCAACGTCCGCAGGGTCAACCTACCTCCTCTGCCACTCTGCGGGTGGGCCCCCTGGTTGACCCCAGCCACCCTCGCTGAGGACAGCATCCGAGGGAGTGGGTTTTGTGCAAGGAGGATGGTCTCCTGCCTCTCCTGGTGTCTCCGTGGCTCATTTTCTGGGAAATGGAGGCCTGAAAGCAGAGTTCAAATAGCAATAAATGTTTTTTTTGCAATAACATACCGAAGTCCCCAGGGCATCCTTCCCTGTGTGCTTCCTGGGCTGTGTCTAGGGGCCAGCTCCTTCCCTGGTGGCAGCCCTCTGATCTTGGGGATGAGAAGGACCCTGAGTCCAACAGACCTGGGCCAGGTCACCATGAGCCTAGGTTTCCTCGGTGGCCAGATGGGAGATGGTGGTGAAACTCTGGGCAGCTCCCTGCTCTCCCTGCTCAGAGCTTTTGCTGTAGATCTCGTGCCGCCGTTGCCTTTAACCTTCAGGCCACTGTGCCCGGATGTGGGGGATGCTAGTGTCCCTGTTCGCCATTGGAGAAATAGAGGCACAGAGAGGTTAGGTGTCTGGCTGACCATCACACAGCAGGTAGGGGCGGAGACGCAGAGCCCAGTACACTGACCACCACACCACCCTGCCAGCCTGCAGCCAGGAAGGTGTCCCCCATTAGGACCCCAGGTCAGCTCCTGGACCTCTCTTGTGGTGTCAGGAGAGCCACAGGCCAGTGAGGGTGGCGACGGGGATGCCTCAGTCAGTGTCCTCTGCTCCCAGACTTGGTTGGGCCGAGCCTGGCCAGTCCCACCTCTGGCCACTGGTCAGCCCTGTGGGAAGTGAGATGCAGGGATCTCCGCCTGTGTAGACGCTGTTACCTGGTATTGAAAGCCTTATCTGGGCTGACCCCAGCCATCCCCACATGCCCCTCCCCTTCCGGCCCCAGCCCTCATCCCAGTCCCAGGAATCCCAGGTTTTCCTTCTTGGAATCTCTTGGCCCCAGGGAACACAGCTCACATGGTCTCTTTGCCAGTTTACGCAAGAAAACCGAGGTTCAGAGACTGTGGGTGTCCCACGTGATTCTCACGTACACTGCACTCTCCCAGGCCCCTCTTTTAAACACTTTAAATGAGGTGACATTCACATCACATGCAATTAACTATTTCAACGTGATTAATGTGGCATTTGTGCATTCACAGTCCTGTGCAACCACTCACGCCATCTAGTTTCAAAATGTGTTCATCTCCCCAGAAGAAACCTCCCATCCTCACTAAGCAGTTACCCCTCCTTGGTATCCCCCAAGCCCCTCGTTTAATGGAAGGGGAAACTGAGGCCCGGAGAGAGACTTGCCAGTGGATGGAGCTCTGATAATAAGGAATCAGGCACCCATCTGCTGGTTCAATCCTGGGTTGGTTTTCCACCCAGCAGAGGTGACAGAGCCAGGAGGTTCTAGGACTCCATGCTTGCAGCCAGAGCCCTACCCTGAGCCTCCCCACCAGGGGGCAGCAGAGAGCTTCCCAGAACCGGCCGCGGGGCTGGCAGGAAGCAGCCTGTCAGAACTGCTGACAAACCTCACGTGGACCCCAGATCGCTGTCTCTGTGGGTTGGGCTTGGGAATTGGAGAGGAGGCCGCATGATTGGAAACGAAGACAGCACGGCCTGGCTGGAGCAGCCGGAAGCGCCGTCACGTTGACTGAGGACAGACTTCCTGCCCGCTGGGTTGGACCTGCAGCTATTCTTCTCAGGGTGGGACCCCTAGGTCAGGGTTGCTCTTGGTCCCTGACCTTCCTCAGAGTCCGGGGGGCTTTGGAACTGTGCCTCCCCATCTCCACCCACCCTGGCTGGTGCCATGAGGGGCCTGGATCCTGGGATCCTGTTCCTCTTGGGCAGCAGAGACTGGGGGACCAGAGGAGATGATGGGTCTTCAAGCCCCACATTCAAACCCCAGCCCACCACTGACAGTCTGGGGGTTCGGGGTGAGGGAGTTGATGTCTCTGAGCCCCAGTTTTGTCACCACTAAAATGAGGCCGACATACTGGGGCAGAGTGCCAGTCCCCGGGCTAACAGAGGCCTGTTTCCTACTGACAATCCCTCTTACTCCTAGGAACAGCTCCAACAACCACACACTACAGAACACTCTACCCAGGCCAACTTGTCAGAGGCACGAGAACCAGAGCGACTCCATCTTGAATGGGGGCTGGGTAAAGAGAGGCTGAGACCTGCTGGGCCGCATTCCCAGGAGGCTAGGCATTCTTAGTCACAGGATGAGATAGGAGGTCGGCACAAGATACAGGTCATAAAGACCTTGCTGATAAAGCAAGTTGCAGTAAAGTCGGCCAAAGCCCACCAAACCCAAGATGGCCACGAGAGTGACCTGTGATTGTCCTCACAGATCATTATGTGCTAATTCTAATGCATTAGCTGTTACAAAACACTCCGACCAGCGCCGCGACAGTTTACAGATACCATGGCAACATCTGGAGGTTGCCCTACATGGTCTTAGAAGGGAGGGCAGAAACTCTCAGTTCTGGGAATTGCCCACCCCTTTCCTGGAACACTCATGAATAGTCCAACCCTTGTTTAGCGTATGATCAAGAAATAACCATGAAAATGGGCAACCAGCGGCCTTTGGGGCCACTTTGCCTGTGGAGCAGCCATTCTTTTTTTTCTTTTTTCTTTTTTTTTTTTTTTTGAGATGGAGTCTCGCTCTGTTGGCCGAACTGGAATGCAGTGGCGTGATCTTGGCTATCTACAACCTCCACCTCCTGGGTTCAAGCGATTCTCTTGCCTCAGCCTTCCTAGTAGCTGGGATTACAGGCACCTGCCACCACGCCCAGTTAATTTTTTGTATTTTAGTGGTGACAGGGTTTTGTCATGTTGGACCAGGCTGGTCTCGAACTTCTCACCTCAGGAGATCCACCTGCCTCGGCATCCCAAAGTTATAGGATTACAGGAGTGAGCCATTGCGCCCGGCCAGAGTAGCCATTCTTTTATTCCTTTCCTTTCCTAATAAACTTGATTTCACTTTATGGGCTCGCCCCGAATTCTTTCTTCTGTGAGATCCAAGAAACCTCTCTTGGGGTCTGGATCGGAACCGCTTTCCAGTAACAAACTTGCTTAACCTCTCAGACCCTTTTTCTCTTCATCTGTAACCAAAGACAAAGACTCCCCCGAGGTTCCAAAAGTGTGGAGAGAACGCATGGGAAACGAGGGGCACAGAGTTGGTGTGCAGAACCAATATCACAAAGTGAGTGTCAAGCCACTGTCATACTGGAAGTAATATCATGCTCTCCCTCACAAGTTATGAGGAACAATATCACAGGGGGGTGTGTACCTTCTCCGGTAGTGGGAGTAGTATCATCATCTCTTCCTTTAGATGACAGGAACGATGTCACAGGGTGGGTGTACACCCCGTGTGTTTTTGGAAGCAATGTCATTCTCTCTTCTAGGTTTTACGATTCACATCACAGGCGGGGTGTACACCCCTTGTTATATTGGATGGCGTCTCATCCTCTTTCAACCTGTATCTTTAGAACAATATCCCATGGGGATAGTATATCACTTCAATATTGGTAGTAATACCATCTTCTCCTTTCCTGGATATGAGAAACAATATCACAGGAGGGGTGTACACCCCTTGCAATGTTGGTAGTAATATCACCTCTCCCCTGTGGTTATTAAGGACAAAATTCCAGGGCGGCTGTACGGTTCCTACTTTATTGGGAGTCATATCCATTCACCCCCTGGATATCAGGAACCATATCACAGAAGAGTTGTCCACCCCCTTCGATATTGTCAGCCATGTCATATTCTTCCCGCCTGGATATTAGGAACGATACCCGAGGTTTGGGGGCGGTGTACACCCACTGCGATATCGAAAGTAAAATCAGCCTCTTTCCCACTGGATATTAGGAACGATATCACGGGTGTGTGTGCACCTTCTGGGATATTGGGAGTACTATCAGCCTCCACCCCGCTGCATATCAGGAACAACACAAAGGGGGCAGGGTGGTTACATTCCCTGTGATATTGAGAGCAATACTCTTCTCTTTCCCCTGTACATTAGGAACTACATCACAGGGGTCTGTACACCTTCAGCGATATTGGGATTCATGTTATCCTCTCCCCCATTGAATGTCAAAAACGATATCACAGAAGGGTGTACACCCCCTGCAATATGGTCAGTAACATCATCGTCTCTACCTTTGGATACTAGGAACAACATCACAGAGGGTGTGTACACTCCCCTGCAATATTGGGCATAATGTTATCCTCCCTTCCCCTGGATATTAGAAACGATATCCCTGGTGGAGGGAGGTGGAGTACATTAAGAACAACGTCACTGGGTGGGTGTACTCCCCCTGTGATACTGTGTGTAGTATCATCCTCTCTTGCCTAGGATATTAAGAACAATATCACAGGAGGGGTGTATAGCCACAGTCCCTGCGTTATTGGGAGTAATAGCGTCTTCTCCCACTCTAGATATAAGGAACAATATCCCTGGGTTTGTGTACATCCCTTGCGATATTGGGCATATTGTCATTGTCACCCAACGTGGATATTGGGTGCAGTGTCTCAGCGGGGTGTACACCTTCTTCGATATTGGGAGTAATATCATCCCCTCCCCTCAGGATCATAGGCTAAATGTCGAAGGGGTTTTACAACTTGTACGATATGGGCAGTAATATCATCCTATCCCCACCTGGATGTCAGGAACTATATCACAGGGGGCTGTACACTTCTTGGCATATTGGGAGTCTTATCATCCTCTCCCATCTTGGATATTATGAAAAATATTAGAAACGAGGTGTACACCCGCTGAGATATTGAGAGTAATATTATGCTCTCCTCTTCGGGATATTAGGAACGATATCGCAGGAGGTGTGTGCAACCCCTGTGATATTGGGAGTAATATCATTCTCTCCCCTTGAATATAAGAAACCATATCACAGGAGGATGTACCCCCCCCCGGTGATACTGGGAGTCATATGATGTTATTCGGAACAATAGCGCAGTGGGTGTGTAAAATCCCTGCGATAGTGCCACTAGTATTATCTTCTCCATCGTAGGATATAAGGAACAATATCACAAGGGGATGTACACCCCTGTGATATTGGGGATAATATCTTCCTCTCCCCGGCTGGCTATTAGTAATATCTTCCTCTCTCCGGCTGGATGTGAGGGAAAATATCACAGTGGAGGTCCACGCCCTTTGCGATATTGGGAGTAATATTATCCTCTCGCACCTTGGATAGAAGGAACAAGATGACCGAAAGGATGAATACACGCTGCGGTAGTTTCATTCATGTCAGCCGCTACCCCCTGGTTCTTAGGAATAACATCATAGAGGAGTGAACACTTTCTGCGATATTGGGAGTAATATCATCTTCTCCCCGCTGGATACCAGAAACAAGCCTATTAATTGTTAATATTAATAAATACAATAAAAATTGATACTAATCATCAACATTAATAAGGACAATAAAGACACTAAATATTAATATTGATTCAAAATGTTAACGATTAGTATTAATAATTAATAATCATCACACTATTAATAATGAAATAATGATATCAATAATTAATGTTACTGAAACCAATACCAAGTGATACTGGCAAAAAACAATAATTAATATTAGGAATTAATATTAATAAATGACATAATTATTAAAAATTAATTTTTGGCATCCATCATCATCTATTTAAAATAATTATCAATATTAATGGGAAAATATTAATTGATAGTATTATTGATAATTATTATAATTGATTCTTAATATTTAATAAATAATTTTATCATTGTTTCTTGAGCAATACTTTGAAGATACACACCCGTTTGTGAAAGAGTTCATCATTTCCAGAGAGAGAGATAATACTATTCACAATATCGTAAACTGGATGTGAGTCCACAATGTCTCCCAATAGCCAAGGGGGGGAGAGGGGGTGGCTATTGGTCCCCACCTCGCGGGGGGTGGCTCTCTCCCCCTCTTGGCTATTGGGAGCCACCTCGCGGGGGGTGAGCCACCCCCCGCGTGGTGGGGACCAATAGCCACCCCCTCTCCCCCCCTTGGCTATTGGGAGCCACCTCGCGGGGGGGTGGCTCACCCCCCTGCCATATTGGGAGTAATGTCAGCCTCTCCTCTCCATGAATATTAGGAACACTATCCCAGGGTAGGTGTACGCCTCCTGCTCTGTGAGGCGTCATATCATTCTCTTCCTTCCAGGATATTAATAACAATATCACAGGCCGGGTGAACACAGCTTGCCCTGCTGTGATTATTATCATCCTCTCCCCCTCCGGATACTAGGAACCATATCACAGAAGAGCTGTACTCTCCCTGGAATATTGGGAGTAATATCATAAGCTTCTTCCGTGAATATTAGGAGCAATATCACCAGGTGGCTGTCCATTCGTTGTTATGTTGGGTGTCATGTCCTACTCTTTCCTCCTAGATATTAGGATTAATTTCACCACGTGAATGTACACCTACTGTGATATTAAAACTAATATCATGATCTCCGTCCCTGGGTATTAGGAACGACATCACAGGTAGGTGTACACCCCTTGTGGTATTAGGAGTAATAATATGATTAATTATTAAACATAAATGATCGATTTTAATAATTATCAATGACATTATTAATTAGTAAGATACCGTTATTAATTTTGGATAACTCTTTTACATATGTGATTATGCACGCTTAAAATTAATTATTAATATTAATGTCATTTAACAATATTATTAGTTCTTAATATGAATCATTATTTTATTACCAACATCTCTTAGTAATTATTTAAGCAACATTAATTGTTGAAATCATTATTTTATTATTAATAATGATATTAGTATTAATTATTAATATTAATCGTTAACATTTTTAACCAGTTTTAATTTTTACTATCTTTATTATGATTATTAATATCGATGATTATTATTAATTTTTATATTTATTAATATTAATAATTAATAGACTTGTTCCTGATATCCAGCAGAGAGAAGATATTACTCCCAACATCGAGGAAAGTGTACACCCCTCTATGATGTTATTCCTTATAGCCAGGGGGTATAAGATAACATTACTGAAACTATCGCAGTGGGTGTCTGTCCCCTCGGTGGTCTTGTTTCTTATATCCTGGGTGGGAGAGGATGATATGACTCCCAATATCGCAGTGGGTGTAGACCTCCCCCGCAATATTGTCCCTAACATCCAAAGGTGGAGGGGATGATACTTCTTCCGATTTCGCAGTGGCTGTACACCACCCCTGTGATATGATTCCTAATATCCAGTGGGCGAGAGGAATAGTCTCAATATTGCAGGATGTGTACACTGCCGAGTGATATTGTTCCTAATATTCAAGGATGGAGAAGATATCACCCCCTATAGAGCAGGGGGTGTTCACTCCTTCTGTGACATTGTTCCTAATAGCCAGCTGGGGAGAGGAAGACATTACTCCCAATGTTGTAGGGGGTATACATCGCCTTGCGATATTGTTTCCTATATCCCGGGAGGGAGACGATGATGCCAGTGGCAATATCGCAGGGGGTGTACACACCCACTGTGATATTGTTCTGAATATCCAGAGGGAAAGAAAATGATATGACTCCCAATATCACAGGAGATGTACATCCTCCTGTGATATTGTTTCTTATATTTAGGGGGAGAGGATGATATGACTCCCAATATCGCAGGGGTTGTACACACCTCCTGCGATATTGTTCCTAATGTCCCAAAGGGGAGAGCATAATATTTCTCTCAATATCGTAGGGGGTGTACACCTACTTTGTAATATTGTTCTTAATATCCACGATGGGAGAGGACGATATGACTCCCAATATCACAAGAAGTGTACAGCCACCTGTGATATAGTTCCTAACATCTGGGTGAGGAGAGGATGATATTACTGCCCATACAGCTTGAGTTGTAAAACAACTTCGATATTTTGCCTATAATCCTGAGGGGAGAGGATGATATTGCTCCCAGTATCGAAGAAGGCGTACACCCCCCTGTGACACTATGCCTAATATCCACTTTGGGAGACGATGACACTACGCCCAATATCGCAGGGGATATACACCCACACTGGGATATTGTTCCTTATGTAGAGAATGGGAGAAGATGCTATTTCTCCCAATAGCTCAGGGACTGTGGCTGTACACCCCTCCTGTGATACTGTTCTTAATATGCTAGGGAAGAGAGGATGCTACTACACCCGATATTGCAGGGGAAGTACACCCACCCAGTGATATTGTTCTTAATGTACTCCACCTCCCTCCACCAGGGATATCATTCCTAATATCCAGGGGAAGAGAGGATAACATTATGCCCAATATCATGGGGCAGTGTCACACCCTCTGTGATGTTGTTCCTAGTATCCAAAGGTAGAGACGATGGTATTACTGGCCATATTGCAGGGGGTGTACACCTTTCTGTGATATCGTTTTGGACATTCAGTGGGGGAGAGGATAACATGAATCCCAATATCGCTGAAGGTGTACAGACCCCTGTGATGTAGTTCCTAATATACAAGGGAAAGAGAAGAATATTGCTCTCAATATCGCAGGGGGTGTAACCACCCTGCCCCCTGTATATTGTTCCTGATATGCAGCGGGGTGGAGGCTGACAGTACTCCCAATATCCCAGAAGATGCACACGCACCTGTGATATAGTTCCTAATATCCAGTGGGAAAGAGGCTGATTTTACTTTCGATATCGCAGTGGGTGTACACCGCCCCCAACCCCGGGGTATCGTTCCTAATATCCAGGCGGGAAGAAGATGACATGGCTGATAATATCGAAGGGGGTGGACACCTCTTCCGTGATATGGTTCCTCTTATCCAGGGGGTGAATGGGTGATATTACCCCCAATAAAGTAGGAACCGTACAGCCACCCTGGGATTTTGTCCTTAATAACCACAGGGGAGAGGTGATATTACTACCAACATTGCAAGGGGTGTACACCCCTCCTGTGATATTCTTTCTTACATCCAAAAAGGAGAAGATGGTATTACTACCAATATTGAAGGGATGGACAGCCCCCAAGAGATATTGTTCTAAAGATACAGGTTGAAGGAAGATGAGATTCCATCCAATATAACAAGGGGTGTACACCCCGCCTGTGATATGAATCGTAAAACCTAGAAGAAGAGAGAATGACATTGCTTCCAAAAACACACGGGGTTAACACCCACCCTGTGATATTGTTCCTGTCATCCAAAGGAAGAGATGATGATACTACTCCCACTAGCGGAGAAGGTACACACCCCCCTGTGATATTGTTCCTCATAACTTGTGGGGGAGGGCATGATATTACATCCAGTATGACAGTGGCTTGACACCCAGTCTGTGATATTGCTCTTTATTTCCAGTAGTTAAAGTACGATGTTCCTGCCAAGAGAGTAGTGGATGTACAGCTGCCCTGCGATATGTCTCTGAATATTCAGGGAAACAAAGGAAGACATTACCCCAAATCTCCCAAAAAGTGTACACCTGTTGTGTGGTATGGTTGCTAATATCCGGAGATGCAGAGGATGGTATTTGTTCTCCTGTCGCAGGCTGTGTACACACAACCTGTGAAATTGTTCCTAATATCCTGAACAAAAGAGATGCTAATAATGGACACACATTGCAGGGGGGAGTAATTGGCTATTACGATCCACATCGCAGGGGGTGAGGCACTCCCCACGATATGGGGAGTAATAACAACCCCCTCTCCCCACTGGCTATTACGATCCACGTTGCAGGGCACCAGGACACCTGCCCTGCCCCAACCTTAACCGAGACAGTGGGTGTCATGGGACCACCTCAGGGTGGGTGGCAGCTCAGCTCGAAGGTATCCCTGCTGCCAAAGACCAACTGCTCCTGCTAGTTTGAATCTGGCCACAGGGTCTCTGTTGGTGAGACAGGTGACCATGAGGCAGACACCCTGAAATCTAGCACGACAGAGCTCAACGACCCCATGAGAGGCACCATAGCACGCAGACTTTGCAGACATACTAGCGAAGGCCACAGCAGGCCCTGAGTGAGGAACAAGCTGACCAAGATCCTGGGGTTCTGCCACGCAGCCCTTAAACCAGGGACTGGAAACTGTTTCCCTAAAGAGCCAGGAGTCAGTATTTTCAGCTTTGCCAACTGATCTTTGCCTCAAGGATGCAACTCTGCCATGGCTGCCCGACAGCAGCCTTCTGCAGGTGGCCTGTGAAGAGATGGGCATGACTGCACCCCCATCAAACTTTACTTACGGACATGGACACTTCTCAGTGACATGAAGTGTTATTTTTTATTTGTTCAACCATTTGGAACTGTAAAATCCATTCTTGATTCACAGGCCACAAGAGGAGGCAGGTACGGGCTGCCCCTGGCCGACCTCTGGAATGAGCTTAGAGAAGGAAAGGACAGACTTGGCCAGCATAGCCTCCTCACAGCAGATCCACTGCAAGAGGGTCCTTCGTAGCAACCACTTCTCATCCTTCATCTTGGCTTCAAGTGCAGTTCAGATGGAGAAAGAGAGACAGAACCGGCCTCAGCAAGAAGAAGGAAGGAGATGCAGGGTCAAGCAGCCGTGTGGATCCATCACACTCAACATTCACACCAAGAGGAGCACAGGCAGGACCAGCCCCAGGGGGCTGAAGTGGAGGCTCTCTGGGGTGGGGGACCTCTGGGTGGGCAAGATTCTCTACCTAAAACTCACATAGAAGATCTACACAGCAGTAGTTACAGAAAACACACACTAAGAAAAAGGCCAAAATAAAAATAGGACACCAAGTTTGGCCAACCGGGTCTCACAAGCCAGTAGGTAAGAAAGCCCAGGAGGGCCCACCAGAGGAGCTGGGGTTGGGTTCCTGCCTGCAGGGGGCCTGGGACACCCCATTCCCACAGACGAGGACCCAAGCTTTGGGGAGGAAGCTGTCAGAGTCACCCAGTGAGCTGCTCAGAGCTGGAGCCACAGAGCAGGTGAGGAGCCCTGGCCACGTCCCCGTATGGGCTGAGAAGCTGGGGTGGGGCACACCCCCCAGGGACAAATGCAAACAGTGGACCATGGGCCCTCCTCCTGCCCAGAGGATGCTCAGCTCCCAAGGGACCACCAAGGCCTGGAACCCAGGGACACACCACCTGACCATCATGCCCAGGCCTCCTGGACCAGGCAATGTCCAGTACAGGCAGGCAGTCTGGGCTTGGGGCCAGGACAGGGGTGGATGGTCCTGCTAGGCAGGCCTCCTTCTCCCTACCAGCTGGGCTGGTGGCACTGTAGTTTTGTTCTGGCAACATATTGCTGCCCACTTTGGCCACACCAGTCCCTGGCTCCCTGGATAGACCCAGTGCTGTCCAACCCACCTACACAGGCCCCACTAACCCAGTGCCCACCAGTCTCCTGTCAGCCAGGAGGACTCATGCTCACCCCCTGAAGTATCCGTGGGAACCTGCATCCCACAGGGACCCACAGCTCAGGGCAACCTCCATGGGGCCTCTTGGTAGTGGTGGTAGGGGTGAGGGGCAGTTGACCTCCAGCCCTCCCATCCTGGTCACTGTGTTCTGTGGGGATCATTCGGTCCTGGGAGCTTCCTGGGGATCCCAGAAGGAAGAGAACAAGGTGGTCATGGCAGCCTCAGAACCAGACTCTGGGCCCAAATGCTACAGCCTTCCGGTTCTGGTTTGATCTGGGCGGTAACAACAGGTCAAGTCATTCACACAAGGATTGGCTTCAATATAATGCATCAAGGGACTGTGGAGGACACAGATCAGCCTCCAGGCCAGTTACACCTGCTGACTTAGCCAGTGCAGGCTGGGGAGTGGAAAAGCTGACCCCTGACCTCCCCACCTACCCTGCCCACCAGATGCCAGTAGGGGCCAGGGATCCGTGACTTCAGGCAGAGGCAGACAGCACAGTTGCTGCCTCCTTTGATCCCATCCCAGGGCCCACAGGGCCTGGAGAAACCTGGCAGGGGCTGAGTTGGGAGAATCAGGCAGGGAGATGCCAAGTGAAGAATGTGAGGCACTGGGTATGAGGGGCACTAGGGTACAGGGTCTGCTTCCCCTGGGGAGGTGGCAGTGAGACATATAGTAGCCAAGCCTCCACAGGCACCACCCTGCTGCCAGGCACACGTGGTGCCCATACCCAACCCAACGGCTGCAGGAAGGTTCTTCATCAACAAAAGGGGAAGACGCACCCACACCCACATAGGCATTGGTGCCCACACACATCAGAGAAGAAAATTGCTGCTGTGAGCAAGGTGTGGGGAAAGGGGCAATATCCCCTTCCTCCCCATGGTGGGTCCAAAATTACCTGTTCCTGCCAGCACCCCCACCCCCAACTCCACAAGCTGCTGACCTCCACCACAGTGCCATGCCACGTGCCAAGAACAGCTCAGCGGTACATCCCAAAGGGTGCTATCCTGGAGTGGCTGTGCTGGGCAAGGGACACGTTTCCTAGTCACAGAGGTTTTCTTTCTTTACCGCTCACCGGCCCTGTGCCTCGGTTTCCCCCACTGTGGCACAGTGTAAAAATCCCATCTTGAAGGTTAGGAACCCAGAAGGGTTACCACACCTGGTGAAATGGGGGGTGATACTCCCTGCCTTGGATCTCTGGCTCCAGGACTGATGTCCACTGGGACATGGCCAGGCCAGCATCCTGGGGAGGGCTGCATTCCCTGCCTGGGGAACGTTGCTTCCAGTTAGGGGTCACTGGAGTTGAGGCCCCTAATGGATTGGGGGAGGCACAGGGGTAGAATGGATGTAGCCCCATCATACGGGCCTGTGTAGACCCCAGAAAACAAGCATTGAGTTCAGACTCTTGTGTGAAGTTGGCCACCTGAAAGTATTTGGGCTTTGGGGTGTGATGAGGGCCTGGGGTCAGGGAACAAAGTGTTCTGGTTTGGACACGCAGGAGGTTCTCTGCAGCTCTCTCAGGTACAGGGTATGTTGCTAAGTATATGCTTTTAAAAACCCAGGAGGAGGGGGCACTTAGAAGGGGCCCTGAAGCCAAGGGCAAGGTCCAGCCTTTCCACCTGCCCAGCTGAAGACAGGCTGGAGGACAGTTCTCCAGAGTTTCATAACAAAGAAGAGAAAAGAGAAATCAAAAAGACCTGGAGGATAGACAAGCTAATGAGGGCTGACTGGGATTACCCTGCCTAATCCTCAAAGCAAGCCTTCCCTATCTGTCCTCTGGGCCAGGTGAGGAAACAGGTCACAGTAGGACATTCAGACCCGGGGCAGGCAGCTGGCAGCCTGGAGCCCAGGGGGTCCAAACAGACTGTCCCAAGCCCAGCCCTCAGCCAGGAGTGGCTCCGCCCACAGCTCATTCACTGGTAAATCAGACCAACTGGGCTGCCTGCCCTTCCCCATCCCCCTCACTCACCATTCAACAGCCTCCCTGCTCCTGCCTGCCAGACTGCAAATGGCAGTGCATGCCCCCTTCATTCTGGATTCTCAGCTGCCCACCAGGCCATCCCTCTCTGCCAAGCCACCTGGAGCCTGGCAGTGTGCATGCGGGATGGGCAGCACCTGGAATACTTGGGCCAGCTTGGCTGGGGGCTGCGGTTCCTGTGCAGGGTGGAGTTAGCGCCCCATCCCATTCCCTGGCCCCATGGCCCCTCTGAGAAGACCCTCCACATCCTGCCAGGCCTTGACCACCAGTAGCCCCATATCCAGGAGGCATCGACGTGTTCACCTCTGATTGGCAGTGGGCATGCAATCCTGGGGGAGACCCCTTAGTATCCCAGGTATGAGAGAGCTAGGTGAGGGCAAGGGTGGTATCAGAGTGAAGGAGGCCTCCCCCTCCACACCTGTGGGTATTTCTTGAAAGGTGGAGATGAGAGACGGAGAAAAGAAATCAGACACAGTGACAAAGTCTAGAGGAAGAAAAGTGGGCCCAGGGTACCTGCGCTCAGCATTCGGAGGACCCACACCGTCCTCCGGCACCGGTCTCTGCAGTTCACTCAGTGTTTATTGATCACTATCTCTACTATCTTGGCAAGGGGGATGTGGCAGGACTACAGGGTAGTGGTGGGGAGAGGGTCAGCAGGAAAACATGTGAGCAAAGGACTGTGTGCCATCAATAAGTGTAAGGAAAGGTGCTGTGCCTCGATGTGCACGTCGGCCCGATTGTTGTTTGACTACACCAACATCTCCGTGCAGTAAAGAGCAGTATTGCCGCCAGCATGTCTTGCCTCCAGCCATAAGGCGGTTTTCTCCTATCTCAGTAAATAGAATGTATGGTCAGGTTTTACCCCGAGACATTCCATTCCCAGGGATGAGAAGGAGACAGATGCCTTCCTCTTATATCAACTGCAAAAAGGCCTTCCTCTTCCACTAATCCTCCTCAGCACAGACCCTTTACGGGCGTCCGGCTGGGGGACGGTCAGGTCTTTCCCTTCCCACGAGGCCATATCTCAGGCTGCCTCAGTGCGGAGAAACCTTGGACAACACCCAGGCTTTCTTGGGCAGAGGTCCCTGAGGCGTTCCGCAGTGCACTGTGTCCCTGGGTACTTGAGACTGGAGAATGGCGATGACTTTTACCAAGCATACTGCCTGCAAACACATTTTCACTAAGGCACGTCCTGCACAGCCCTAAATCCATTCAACCTTGAGCCAATACAGCACCTGCTTCTGTGAGCACAGGGCTGGGGCTGGGGTTACAGATTAACGCATCTTAAGGCAGAAGAATTTTTCTTAGTACAGATGAAAATGGACTTTCTTGTGTCTTCGTCTTTCTCCATAGACAGAATAACAGTCTGATCTCTCTTTCTTTCCCCCACACAGAGAGTGTCACCACTGTATGTCAGCCACTGGGGGACAGGCTTCAGCTTACACCCACCTTCCAAATTCCACCCTCTCACCTTGGCAGAAGCTGGCCAGGAATTGGGGCTGATGGACGGGTGGGGTCTGCAGACGACATCAGGTCCCCATGATGGCCTCCCACATGG
Source organism: Theropithecus gelada (assembly GCF_003255815.1). Classification (NCBI taxonomy): domain Eukaryota; kingdom Metazoa; phylum Chordata; class Mammalia; order Primates; family Cercopithecidae; genus Theropithecus; species Theropithecus gelada. Next base: position 93,417,510 of record NC_037679.1, on the reverse strand, counting down.
GTGGTGGCCCTGCAGTTCCAGGTGCCACACACACGCCAGCCCCTGCTCGGACCCTGATCTTTGAGGAGGGGGAGCAGCAGAACCCGGGCACTGACCTCACAGTGCCACTCACACCCACAGACGATTCTACACACAAGCATCAGGTCTCAGTCCTGGCCACCTCCCCCTGCAGGGCCTCAGCTCTTTCCCGGGACTCACGTGGTACTTCCCCACATGCAGCTCTGGTAGGATGCATTGCTCTGTACCCCGGGGCTCTGAGGTGACAATGACCACGGTCATGCAGAGTGCAAGGGCACAGGCTGAGTGCCCATTGTGGGGACCCTGACTGCAGCACTCCCAGACTATCATCAGACATGCTGGCCCCCAGGCTTAGCTAGGGCACCAGCAGTAGGAGTGCACTGCTCTGGACTCTGCAGGAGGAGGACAACTGTCAGCGCATCTTTATGTTCTCCTGCTGGTGTCACTCTGTGCTTCTCATCTCCTGGTTGTAGGATTCAGGGCAGACTCTCTGAACACCTTGTGGGAAACAGCAGAGTCCAGCAGAGAAGAGGAGAAAAGCCCAGCTGCAAAGATGAAAAAATGGCAGGTGTGACATGGGCCCACATTCAGATTCTGTATTTAAATGAGGTCTTCCGGAACACTTGCTCTCATTGGATAATACTTCAAAAAAAAATATATATATATATATTTATTTATTTATTTATTTTCTTTTTCTTTTTTTTCAGACAGAGTCTCGCTCTGTAGTCCATGCTGGAGTGCAGTGGCATGATCTCGGCTCACTGCAACCTCTGCCTCCCAGGGCCTGGTTCTAGCAGTTCTCCTGCCTCAGCCTCCCAAATAGCTGAGATTACAGACAAGCACCACCATGCCCAGCTAATTTTTTTTTTTCTTGAGACGGAGTCTTGCTCTGTCACCCATGCTGGAGTGCAGTGGCGCGATCTCAGCTCACTGCAATTTCCATCTCCCGGGTTCAAGCTATTTTCCTGGCTCAGCCTCCTGAGTAGCTGGGACTACAGGTGCTCACCACTAGGTCTGGCTAATTTTTGTATTTTTAGTAGAGAAGGGGTTTCACCATGTTGGCCAGGCTGGTCTTCAACTCCTGACCTCATGATCCGCCCGCCTCTTTCTTCCTACTATGCCTCACTGGTTTTTTTTGGGTTTTTTTTTTTGGTTTTTTTTTTTTTTTTTTTGATCCAGAGTCTCACTCCATCACCCAGGCTGGAGGGAGTGCAGTGGCATGATCTCGGCTCACTGCAAGCTCCACCTCTCGGGTTCATGCCATTCTCCTGCCTCAGCGTCCAGAGTAACTGGGACTACAGGCACCTGCCACCAAGCCCGGCTAATGTTTTGTGTTTTTAGTAGCGACGGGGTTTCACCGTGTTAGCCAGGATGGTCGCGATCTCCTGACCTCGTGCAACAGAGCGAGGTCGCCTGGGTGACAGAGTAAGACTCCGTCTCAAAAAAAAAAGGAAAAAAGAACAATAAAAACCAAATTCACTCAAAAGAAATAAAAACAAGATGACAAGTCAATGGCACTGAAAACAGAAAATCAACAGAAGAACTCAATAGGATAATAGCTGTTTCTTCATAAAGATCAACAAAATTGGTAACTATCAAGCAAGACTAACAAAGAAAAAAATAAATCACACAAATTACTGTAAGGTGAGTACAAAAGTAATGACAGTTTTTGCATTCTTGGAATTTGCTGTTTGATACTGGAATACCCTCTTAAATAAATGTGGTTATGTTATTCATCATTTTAATGGGCATTTCTTGCCTTTTTTTTTTTTTTTTTTTGCTAATGACTTATTACTTATTTATTTTAGACTATGGAAATGACGCCAGACAAAAAGCAAATTCAAGCGACTTTCTTATTCGAGTTCAAAATGGGTCCTAAAGCAGGGGAGCCAACTCACAACATCAACGCATTTGCCCCAGGAACTGCTAATCAATGTACAGCGCAGTGATTCAAGAAGCTTTGCAACGGAGACGAGAGCCTTGGAGATGAGGAGCGTAGTGGGCAGCCACTGGAAGTTGATAACCACCAATTGAGAGCAACCACTGAATTCGATCCTCTGACAGCCACACGAGAAGTTGTGGAAGAACTGAATGTCGACCATTCTATGGTCATCCGGCAGTTGAAGCCAATTGGCAAGTTGGAAAAGCTTGATAAGTGGGTGCCTCATGAGCTGACCAATATTTTAAAAATCATCCTTTTGGCCGGGCGCAGTGGCTCAAGCCTGTAATCCCAGCACTTTGGGAGGCTGAGACGGGTGGATCACGAGGTCAGGAGATCGAGACCATCCTGGCTAACACGGTGAAACCCCGTCTCTACTAAAAAAAAAAAATACAACAAACTAGCCGCGCGAGGTGGCGGGCGCCTGTAGTCCCAGCTACAAGGGAGGCTAAGGCAGGAGAATGGCGTGAACCCAGGAGGCAGAGCTTGCAGTGAGCTGAGATCCGGCCACTGCACTCCAGCCTGAGCGACAGAGCGAGACTCCGTCTCAAAAAAAAAAAAAAAAAAATCATCCTTTTGAAGTGTCATCTTCTCTTATTCTATGAAACAACAATGAACCATTTCTTGATCAGATTGCGACATGCCACAAAAAGTGGATTTCATACAACAGCCAGCTCAGTGGTCGGACTGAGAAGAAGCTCCAAACCACTTCCCAAAGTCAAACTTGTACCAAAAAAAGGTCATGGTCACTGTTTGGTGGTCAGCTGCTGGTCTTCTGATCCACTACAGCCTTTGAGTCCTGGTGAAATCATTACATCTGAAAAGTATGCCGAGCTAATCGATGAGATGCACGGAAAACTGCAGCACCTGGAGTTCGAGACCACCCTGGGCAACATGGTGAAACTCCATCTCTACTAAAATACAAAAAATAGCTGGGCATGGCAGCATGCGCCTGTAGTCTCAGTTACTTGGGAGGCTGAGACAGGAGAATTGCTTGAACCCGGGAGGCAGAGGTTGCAGTGAGCTGAGATTGTGCCACTGCACTCCAGCCTGGGCGATGGAGCAAGAGTCCATGTCAAAATAAATAAATAAAATAAAACAGGGTGTTTGACCAACTTTCCCAGCTGGGTCCCTAGCATCAACCAACAGATGTGTACACGAACACACCTCCAGGTGATTCCAGCCTCAACTTCCACCTCCTCTAGCTGAGCCCCAGACTCTAACTCCTGTCCCGTGAAAACCACAAAAGACATAGATATTATTGTTTTAAGCCACCATTTTAGAATAATTTATGACATGCAGTAGTAGAGAGCTAATACAGGAGTTTTCATTTTATTTGTCTTTTGTAAATATCCCATTTTGGTTTTTTCTTTAGTGTTACTCCACCCCCATTTATATCAGCAATAATTATCCCATTTTCTGTCTTTCTTTTTCTTTCTTTCTTTCTTGTTTTTTTTTTTTTTTTTTTTTTTTTTTTTTTTTTTTTTTTTTTTTTTTGAGACAGAGTCTCGTTCTGTCACCCAGGCTGGAGTACGGTGGTCCAATCTCAGCTCACTGTAACCTCACCTCCCGGGTTCAAGTGATTCTCCTGCCTCAGCCTCTGGAGTAGCTGGGATTACAGGCGTCCACCACCAGAGCCGGCTAATTTTTATATTTTTAGTAGAGACGGGGTTTCACCATGTTGGCCAGGCTGGAACTCCAGACCCCAAGTGATCCAGCTCCTCAGCACCTCCAAAGTGCTGGGATTACAGGCGTGAGCCACCACGCCTGGCCTTAATTATCCCATTTTCTACAGTGAACAGAGATCAGTTTTATAAAAAGAATTGGCAAGTGTTATGGTAAAAAAAAAAAAAAAAAAAAGACAATTAGGCCAGAGTGAGACATCTTGATTTTCTTTTTTTTTTTTTTTTAATTTAAGTTCTTTGTACTCCACTAGAAACAATGATATTCAGCAAAGGGATTATTCTTCTTAATATAAATGTTTATCAAATACTGTGTTAATACAAAATAGCAATTTCACAAACACAGAAAGGGTCCAATACCAGCAGGACATTTTTTAAAAGTCATGCCGCAAACGCCACTCTCAGACATTGTAGACATTCTAGGTCTATAAAAGTGAATATGAAAGACAATCATATAGTTGCTGTTTTCCCCCACCCCAGAGAAAGGCCTTAAGAAGCAGCGAGGCCTGCACCTGCAGAGGTGGGGAAGCTCCTAGCGGAACCCGGCAGTGTAAACAGGACTGGTGGGCAGTGCGTTCCGTGAAAGGCTGGAGCCTGAAATTTGAAAATGCTTATGGAGGCAGAGTAGCCCTTCCAACATTGGTTGCCCTCCTTCCTTTCTCTAGTGTATTTAATCTTGCTTTCTTTTTCTTTTCCTTTTTCTCTTGAGACAGAGTCCCACTCTATTACCCAGACTGGAGTGCATTGGTGTGATCTCGGCTCACTGCAACCTCTGCCTCCCGGGTTCAAGAGATTCTCCTGCCTCAGCCTCCCGAGCAGCTGGGATTACAGGTGTGTGCCACCACAGCCAGCTAATTTTTGTATTTTTAGTAGAGATGGGGTTTCGCCATGTTGGCTAGGCTGGTCTTGAACTCCTGGCCTCAAGTGATCCACCCGCCTTGGCCTCTCAAAGTGCTGGGATTACAGACATGAGCCACCACACCCGACCTATTTAATCTCTTTCTCCTGCCTTCTAAGCCCTCCTGACCTGATGCTGCCTTAAGTTCAGGGCTACGCTGCCTACTGGGTCTCTAGGACCACCTAGCCTCAAGGTCCCCCACAAACATGGGCCATCACGAAGACAAGAGGCCATGAAATGTGATCCTGTATTCCTCCCAGTGGGGTCAGGGTTCTGGGTAACCAGATTCTTGGAAGCTCCTAATTTCTTTCTTCTTACCTGTCCCCACATGGCCTGGGGGCACTCTGACTCCCAAGGTATAACACCATGCTGAGCCCTACCAATTGCAACAAATAGACACTAAGCACCTATTACCAACAACTATAGCTTTCCGGGAATGTACCACTAAGAATAGCTTTCGGAACTTAGGATTCAGAACCACTCATGGGTCATAAGATCAATCTGGTGGGTTGCAACCAGCAATTTGAAACCATGACATAAGATGGGATGGGATAGGACAGGGCAGGGAAGGATAGGATAAGATTGGATGGTGCTAGGATTTGTGTCTCTCCAAATTCTATGTTGAAAACCTAATTCCAAGGTGATGATATTAAGAAATGAAGTATTTGGGTAGGGCATAGTGGCTCCCAACTATAATTGCAGCTCTTTGGGAGGTGATCAAGGTGTGCAGATCACTTGAGGTCAGGAGTTCAAGACCAGCCTGGCCAACATGGTGAAACCCCGTCTCTACTAAAAATACAAAAATTAGCTGCGCGCCATAGTACGCATCTGTAATCTCAGCTACTTGGGAGGCTGAGGCAGGAGAATTGCTTGAACCTGGGAGGTGGAGGTTGCAGTGAGCCAAGATCACACTATTGCACTCCAGCCTGGGCAACAGAGTGAGACTCTATCTCAGGAAAAAAAAAAAAAGAAAGAGAGAGAGAGAGAGCAAGGAAGGAAGGAAGGGAGGCTAGAACGGAAGGAAGCTAGGACGGAAGGAAGGGAGGGCTTGGAAGGTCATTAGGTCAGGGATGCTGCGCCTTCATGAATGGGATTAGCACCCTTACACAAGAGGCCTGAGAGAGCTGCTTTGCCCATGTGTCGGCCATGGGAGGAGACAATGAGAAAACACCACCTAGGAACCAGGAAGCAACCCTCACCAGACACCGAACTTGCCAGTTCCTTGTTCTTGGACGAATCACCTCCAGAACCATGAGAAATAAATTCCTGTTGTTTATAATCCACCCATTCCATGGTATTTTGTTATAGCAGCCAAAATAGACAAAGGCTAGGACAGGATAGGATAGGATAGCAAATATCAGAGCACATCACCAGTCAGTCCTATTTCAGTAAACTGGAATCAATGTGTAAGATGTATTTTTTTTTTTTTTTTTAAATGAAGTCTTGCTTTGTCGCCCAGGCTGGAGTGCAGTGGTACGATCTCAGCTCACTGCAGCCTCTGCTTCCTGGGTTAAGCAATTCTCCTGTCTCAGTCTCCCGAGTAGCTGGGATTACAGGCATCAGCCGCTGTGCCCAGCTAATTTTTGTATTTTGAGTAGAGACGGTGGGAGGGAGTTTCACCATGTTGGCCAGGCTGGCTTCGAACACCTGACCTCAGGTGATTCACCCACCTCCATCTCCCAAAGTGCTGGGATTACAGGCATGAGCCACCTCGCCCAGCCTGGAAAATGTGTTTCTTAGTATGAGTCTTCATCAAAATGGCTTGAAAAACACTGCCCTATGGGAGTAAAGAGAAGACGGCTGACCTCTGCCACCTGGACCCTGGGTGATGAAATGGGCGGGTCACATGATACACAGGTAAGCCCAACACCTAACCCATAAGGGCTGCTGGCCCCAGCCAGGATGTAGCACCCTCCCCTTTTAACACTGCAACAGGGGCAAAAATCTGTTTGAAAGTCCATCAGGAAGCCAGATTTGCAAAGAGAAAGTTGTCAGGACAAGCTGAAGGTATGTGAGCAGACAGACCTCCGCTCAGATCTGTGATAACCAGTCATGGCTGCGCCGAGTCCAGAAGATCCCAAATCCTCATCCCAAAATGCCAGATGGATAAAAACAGTCACCTATGTACGCACTCATAATGCTTTAAATAAAATATTGCCTAGTTAAGGTATTTAAATGCCTTTTTATCGTGTGGGTGCTGGTGGAGAAAGCTCTGCACAGAGATGGACGCTATAGGAGACAGGTCCGCAGCCCACAGCCTCCTTTCTGCACAGTCAAGTCCCCAGAACAAAGGGCTTTCCCAGAACTGAGGTTACAGAGGCTGCCAGGCCGCACAGGAGGCTTTGACCACAAAGTGTCCTTGCCCACCAGAGAGACTTCCAGCCTTTGCCCGTTCCCTGCGGTGGCCTGATGGGAGGCAGAGGCAGAGAACGTCAGTGTTTGTGTCTTCAGACCTACCAAAGCTCAGGACGAACTGACAAAATCGGGATCCAGCAGCCAGGACACGGGGTTGCTAGGAGGACTTAGGGAAATGGCCTTTCCCTACCTGGCCTCTCAGGGAGCAAAACCGCTGGGTGTTGTGGAAAGAAGAAGCACGTGACCTCCAAGGACCGTGAGCTGAATTCTAGGCCCCGCCTGCACCAGCTAGATGACCCTGGACAAGTCACTTAACCTGTCTGACCAACCTCAGTATCCTCATGTAGCATGAAAACAGTAATTTCAGCCCAGCACGGTGGCTCATGCCTGTAATCCTCGCACTTTGGGAGGCCGAGGTGGGTGGATCACTTGAGGTCAGGAGTTCGAGACCAGCCTGGCCAACGTGGTGAAACCCTGTCTCTACTAAAAATACAAAAATTAGCTGGGCATGGTGGCAGGTGCCTGTAATCCCAGCTACTTGGGAGGCTGAGACAGGAGAATCACTTGAGCCCGGGAGGTGGATGTTGCAGTGAGCCGAGATTATACCACCGCATTCCAGCCGTGTCTCAAAAAAAAAAAAAAAAAGAAAAAGAAAACAGTAATTTCATCTTGTGAGGTTCTGGAAGAGCAAAATACAAGAAGAGGGATGCGAATGTGTGCATGTTCATAAGTGTGCATATTATCTCTTATACTGGTAAGAAGGGAGATGGTGTGCAGAGATGTATCCATGGGATGCAGGTCATGGGGTGCCTGTAAATTAGCTCTCCAAAAACACGAAGCTCTGATCTGTAGCATTTGCCCATCACCGTGGTGTAAACACTCACACCTTGGTTAATTTCACCCTACCAGTCTTCTAATAACTTGCAAAAGCCTGAATATGTAACAATCGGTCTCCAGGGTGCCCTAAGGATATAAGAACACTGACACCTTCAATGACTCCTCATCTCCCGCCCCAGCAGTGGAGCAACATGAGATGGGATGGTATACCCTCCTCACGTAAAGTGCTCATGGTTCTCCCTTCAGCAGAGTCCCCCCTACAACCCATATCCCCTCTTCTGCCGCCCACCAGATCAGCAGCAGAACAAGTGTGGGCCTCCTCCTGCCTCCTCCTCTCCACACCTTGCTCTTCGTGCTAGGGTTGACTGTTCTGTATCTTCCATATAAAACAGCTCTCTGGGCCGGGTGCGTTGGCTCATGCCTGTAATCCCAGCACTTTGGGAGGCCAAGGTGTGTGGATCACCTGAGGTCAGGAATTCGAGACCAGACTGACCAACATGGTGAAACTCCGTCTCTACTAAAAATACAAAAATTAGCCAGGCATGGTAGTGCGCACCTGTAATCCCAGATACTTGGGAGACTGGGCCAGGAAAATCGCTTGAACCTGGGAAGTGAAGGTTGCAGTGAGCCAAGATCGCACCACCGCACTTTAGCCTGAGCAACAAGAGCAAAACTCCATCTCAAAACAAAACACCCCAGCTATCTTGCAGTAGGTCCCTGGATGCCCAGACTCCCCAGGGATGGGGACAGGTGTTAACTGTGGAGAATGGTCAGTCCAGTGACAGCAGGCAGAATGGCAGCCCTGGCTGGGGCACAGACAGCAGAAGGCAAGTTATACCTAATTTCTTAGTGTGGCCTAGGGAAAATACCTGAGATATGGAGGGGTTGACTTTACGTCAAAAGATTCTCATTGCAGACTATGTATACAGATACAAATACATCCTGAATTACAAGAGTGGCTAAATAAATTCTGGCACATCCATTCAATGTAGACTTTTAAAATAATCTTTACAAAGTGCTTGAAATAACATGAAAAAATACCTTAAAAGTGGAGGTTGGGCACAGTGGCTCATGCCTGTAATCCCAGCACTTTGGGAGCCTAAGCCGGGTGGACGCTTGAGGTCAGGAGTTCAAGACCAGTCTGACCAACATGATGAAACCCCATCTCTACAAAAATACAAAACTTATCCGGGTGTGGTGGCGGGTGCCTGTAATCCCATCTACTCAGGAGGCTGAGGCATGAGAATCGCTTGAAACCAAAAGGTGGAGGTTGCAGTGAGCCAAGATCGTGCCACTGCACTCCAGCCTGGGTGACAAGAGTGAAACACCATCTCAAAAAAAAAAAAAAAAAAAGTGGGATATAGGCCGGGTGTGGTGGCTCACACCTGTAATCCCAGCACCTTGGGAGGCCGAGGTGGGTGGATCACTTGAGGTCAGGAGTTCGAGACCAACCTTGCCAACAAGGTGAAATCACATCTCTACTAAAAATACAAAAATTAACCGGGCGTAGTGGTGTACGCCTGTAATCCCAGCTACTTGGGAGGCTGAGGCAAGAGAATCTCTTGAACATGGGAGGCAGAGTTTCCAGTGAGCCGAGATCGCGCCACTGCACTCCAGCATGGGTGACAGAGAACCGATCTCAAAAAATACATAAATAAATAAAATTTAAAAACCAAACAGAAAAAACTGAAACCCTGATTTGTGTAAAGCACTTGTGGATCGTGATCTCCATTTGAGAAATTAGGAAACTGAGGCACAGAGTGGATAAGGGACAGGCCCAAGGGTCTTGCACACTGGTTTGTGGAGAGCTGGATTTGGGTCAGGTCTAACTGGCACCAGATTCTGGACTCCTACGATACCATTTCTGAGCATCTCCATGACAGAGCTGGCACTGCACAGGGCCCCTTTGGGGCTGGGTTTGTTGTCACCAACGTCACATCCCTGGCTTCCCTGGCCAGGCTTCACGAGAGGTACAGCTGGGAAGTGGCGGAGCAGGAGGAGCCTGCACCTGGCTTGTAGCATTTGCGGCGACCAATTACATACATTGCTGTCCATCCTCGGCAATGCCAGTTTGGCAGCACAAAATTGACCCTGGCATGAGTATTTACACCATGGAAATTGACAATGCTACACACCAGAGGGTTTAAAACAATTATTCTCTTTTTTCTTTCTTTTGACATGGAGTCTAGCTTTGTCACCCAGGCTGGAGTGCAGTGGCACAATCCCGGCTCATTGCAACCTCTGCCCCCCAGGTTCAAGTATTCTCCTGCCTCAGCCCCCTGAGTAGTTGGGATTACAGGCGTGTGCCACCACAGCCGGCTAATTTTTTATATTTTTGGTAGAGACGGGGTTTCACCATGTTGGCCAGGCTGGTCTCAAACTCCTGGCTTCAAGTGATCCACCCCCCTCGGCCTCCCAAAGTACTGGGACTACAGGCATGAACCACCACGCCCCACCAAAAAAAAATAGTCTTTAATATTTTTAAAGGTCAGCTTTCCTCCCTGGGCAAAAGATTTGGAGGCAGTGGGTTTCCTTGCAAGCAGCCAGGTCTGGCCAAGGGCGGGAGGCTTGGGTATTAGATAGTCCTGGCTTCAGTGCTTTGCTCTGCTGGTTAGAAGCTGAGTGCCCTTGGGAAAATCACCAAACCTCTCTGGGCTTTGCCTTCCCGCTTTGCAATATCAGCAAATTATCCTTACCCCACGGGGGAAGTGTGTATGAATCGGTGAAGACAGCATCTGTAAAACCGCCAAGGGAGACTGGCACACGGAAGAGACCCAGACAGCTGAGCCTCTGCCTGCCCCAGCTTCCAGCTCCTTCTTGTCACACCTGCCGAATACCAAGCCTGTGACATCAGCATGCTCATTGGAAGCGGGTGCTGGAATTGTCACTGGCTTTTTCTGAATCCCGCAGATGCTGTCCCCAGAGCCTGCATTTCGGCATCTGGTTACACTGTACATGGTGGCAAATTTGACAGGTGCCCATCTCCCAACCCTTTGACCTCTACCAGCCCCCTCTCAGCATCCGCAGTGCATGAAGCCAGTGTCAGCACCTTTAGCACCCCAAGCTGCCCCACCTCCCACTTCCTGAGCCCAGTAGCAGGGGCTCAGGCATCGGTGGAGGAAAATGCTCTGCAGCTTTTGCAAACTGATATGGAAAAGAGAGTTTGGGATATGGTGGCTCACGTCTGTAATCCCAGCACTTTGTGTGGCCGAGGCAGGCAGATCACTTGAGGTTGGGAGTTCGAGACCAGCCCAGCCAATACGGTGAAATCCTGTCTCTACTAAAATACACAAATTAGTCAGGCGTGGTGGCATGCACCTGGAGTCCCAGCTACTCGAGAGGCTGCAGCAGGAGAATCGCTTGAACCCAGGAGGTAGAGGTTGCAGTGAGGCGAGATTGCGCCACTGCCCTCTAGCCTGGGTGACAGAGCAAGACTCCGACTCAAAACAAAAACAAACGAGAGTTTGGGAAGCTGAAAATTGGGGACTGTAAAAGTGTTCTGCAAGCCTTCAGTGCTGTTATCCCCCTGTGTGAGCCTCCGCCCACGACCAAGGTGGCTTTAGATCTCCCGTTCTGGGCCCATCTATGTCGCCCTCCACACCCTCAAACGCCATCCTAGGATTCTCCCCTGCAGAGCCTGACGCTGATGGAAAGGAGAAGGCTCAGCGCCGCTCACACCACACCTTGAGCTTCCAATCCAGTGGGAAAGACAGCTCTGATCTGTGACACTGACTCAAATCCTTCCCTGGCCGGGAGGCTGTCGGTCCTGGGAGCAGCCCCAGCCAAACTCTGTCTGGGCCTTACAGGCAAGTCCTCCCAGCTGGGCACGCAGCCGGGGTGTGGGAGGTGTGTTGGGGGCCACTGATTCAGCTGCCCTCCCAAATGTGAGTCCACTGAGCAGGACCCTGCCTCACTCCCACCTGCTTTCACTCATCCTGCCCTGGCAGTGCCCACTGAGCTCAGGTGAAGATGCCAACGAGCCCAGAATGTCACACAGGCCAGCCTGCTGCCGACTGCTTTCCTGACTCCCTGAGGCATGACCACAGCTCTGCTGGGTCACCGGGAACATCGCCGCCCCGGGGATGGAAAGGAAGAGAGTGTTGCTGTCTGAATCTCCGGTGCATGCTTTCCCCCCGCTTTTTGTTTGTTTGTTTGTTTGTTTTGTTTTTTGAGATGGAGTTTCGTTCTTGTCACCCAGGCTGAAGTGCAGTGGTGCAATCTTGGCTCACTGCAACCTCCACCTTCCGGGTTCAAGTGATTCTCCTGCCTCAGCCTCCCAAGTAGCTGGGATTATAGGTACACACCACCATGCCTGGCTACTTCTTGTATTTTTAGTAGGGACAGGGTTTCACCACGTTGGCCAGGTTGGTCTCAAACTCCTGACCTCAGATGATCCACCCACCCCAGCCTCCCAAAGTGCTGGAATTACAGGCACGAGCCACCGCGCCCGTTGTCCCCTCTCTACATCACACACCCAGTGCACAGCCTAGAATGCTCCCAGGACAGGGCCTTGCCCACTGGAGAGAATGGCCTAGGAAGCTTCTTTTCCTTTCCTGTACTACTTAGCATGCATTCAGAGGACATCCAAGGTCTGGGCTTGGGTGAAGTGGAATCCTGGGAAAATCACTTCCAGAATGATGCTGGGGAAGAGAAAGTGTTTATGGGAAGCATGTCCTGAATTGAAGTGAGGGGTGGAAATGTGGCCAAAGCCCTTCAGAATGCCCTCCATGTTCTCACCAGACTATCTACAGTTGGAAATTCCACCATTAGTGATTCATTCCTTTGGCTGACACCCCTGAAATCGTGTGATCTTCAGGATCAACAGAACTAATGAGGAGAGCAGATGGTGTTGTGCATTTGTTATCCTACTGCATCTTCAAGCAGCCCATAAAGTGCTGCCTTACTATACCCATTTAGCAGCTGAGAACACTGAGGCTCAGAGAGGTTAGGAAATTGATGAAAGCTCCCACAATGCTGGGGTCATGCTGGATTTGATCCCAAGTCCAGCAAGACACAGTCCCTCCCTCCAGGAGCTCCCAGGTCTGGGACTGGCGCAAGTAGCTGCATGATGAAGGACGGGGCTCCAAGCCGTGATGCGGGGGGGCAGGGAGCATGACAGGGAGCAGAAGGAAAGCCCCTAAGTCAGAGGAAGGCCAGAAGTTCCCCAATGCTGATGCCTGAGCTGAACTTTCAAGGATGAGTAGGAGTAAGTTGGGTGGACAAGGAGATCAACAGTTCCCACCAGCAGGACCAGCACCTCCAAAGATCCAGGGGCATGAAGGGGCAAGTTGTCCTGGGGAAATGCAAGCCCAGATGCCCAGGAGGAGGGGGCACAGGAGGTGCAGGTGTCAGACTGAGGAGTCAGCAGCTGCTATGGGGCCACTAAAGAAGTCCCAAGTCATCCAAATAAGAAAATAAGCCAAAGTATCTTAGAAGAAAAGAAGGAGAAGGAGAAGGAGGAGAAGAGGAGGGGGAGGAGGAGGAAGAACAAGAAGAAAAAACAACAACAAGAACAAGAAGAAGAAGAGAGAAGAAGAGGAGGAGGAGAAGGAGGAAGAGGAAGGGGAGGAGGAGGAAGAGGAAGGGGAGGAGGAGGAGAAAGGGGAGGAATGGGAGGAAGGGGAGGAAAGGAGGGAGGGAAGGAGGAAGAGGAGGAGGAAAGAAGGAAGCAAAGAAGAAGGAGAAGTAGTCCCAAGTCTCTGGTCCCAGAAGGTGCTTTGGTGTCCATCAGCGTCTTGATCACAGGATTTTATCTTGGCCTGGCATGGTGCCATGCCTTGGGAGGTCTCCTAAACAGCACCCCAGAACCCCCAGAACTCTCTCTCCCAGCCCCAGGCCCAGGCAGAGGTCAAGTTTTCAGTGTCTCTGTCCTCATTTGGGAGCAAGTCTCTCTCCAACCAGCCCTCCCCTGCAAAAGTTTCCCCATTGACCTCCAGCCCTGACCCCAGCTGGTGGGAAATATTTGGTGAGCTCCACAGGGCAGGCTTACCGAAGACAGCTTCCAGGCATTAGGAGTGCCTGTGTAGACATATAATGCTTGTGTAGACACACGTGTGCACACACATGCACATATACACGCACATACACGGGCAGGAGGACAAAAGCTATCCAGCATCTCCCAGCATGGAGGCAGTCTGTGAAATGTGTCGAGATAATTTAATACTGGCTTGGACATATGGGGTTCCAGGTGCAGGAGCCCTGGAACCCACTGGAATGTGCTAGAGATAAGCATAAGGCATTCTGTCTGTGCCCACTCCACTCTGGTTGGGAGTCGCAGAATGAGGACCCCCTGATTTGAGACAGATTCTTTATCCAAAGAATCTGAGATTCCAATTCAGATCCTGGAGGTGGGCCTGCTACTCACCTCCCTAGTAAATGTCCAGGCAGCATTGGACAAAGATGCTGGCCCCGCCCTGACGGGGACTGAAGAACAGGTCCCCAGAAGCCTTGTTGTTGGGGTACTGGGCACTTCAGAGGTTGAGGGGACCTGGAACAGTCTCCCTAGATCCGTGTGCCTTCCTTTTGGGGTACACCTGAGTAGCCTCTAACAGCCACTGATTGGCACCAAGACAGAATCCAAAGGTTGGTATCACAAACCTTAAGTATGGAACAGGGAGCAAGTGCCCAGGGACTGTTTGCCCCATCTTATGAATGAATGGCTCTTGCAATGTCTCTGGATTTTAGGGGATGGGAAGAAATGGCCAAGTAACAGCATCCGCATCCCCAACTGTACTGAGAACCAACTACGGTGGAACAGAACATCAGGGGCTGCGTGGGTGTGTGCCTGTTTCCCTCTACTGCCCCCAAACTGCCTACTCCAGGAGCTTCCCAAAAGGGAAGGGGAGATGAGGAGATAGGCATGCAAATACTCATTTGGAGATTTTCAGCTACTCTGGCCATGATCCCATTTCAGAGCACACCAGACAGGAAGGGCAAAGAGGTCGCATCATGAGTGCCAAATTGATTGGTACTGGCTGCCCAGAACACAGTGCTGGGAAGAATTCTGACATCACCCACATGCTGCACTTGATTGGTGATGTCTGCCATGGTCACAGCCATTCACCATCCCTCATCTACAAGCTGGGCTGTCCCCTTTCCCTGAACGGGAGACAATTCGCCAGCCTGGACTTTGGTAGCAGAGAGGGAGGCCCTGGCCACCCAGGTATGAACAAGCCACAGGACTCCTTGCCAGATTCCTCAGGACCTTTGAAACACAGATTGGCCCGTCATTCCCCAATTTTCCAGGACCACGCCTGCTTCCTTTTCTGAAGATGTTAATGTTGCTTGTATTAGGAAACACTCATCTAAAATAGAAACACATTACAGGGTTAATTTCTCCTCTGTGAGAATGGCTAAATGCTTTCTTTCTCGCTGGGGACTTGAGGGACGATCTGGTCGTCACCAGAAGTCACCTCAGAGCCATCAAGAACTCTACCCAATGAAGGGAAGACAGGCCTTCGCGCTGTGCTCTGGGTTAACGTTCGCAAAAACGCTTCCTGTGGTGCTGCACTCCTAAAGCCCAAGTGACCTCTGGAGTCTGGGTCACCTCATTTGGACACCTTGGTGTGCAGGGTGCTGGGCAGATAGAGGTACCTCCAGATGGCATAGTAGTGGGTACCAGCACCAAATGCTACAAAGAGATGCCAGATGGCGTGGGCAAAGGGGATCCTCCCGTCACTCTTGAAGAAGACCATGCCCAGGCAGTAGAAGACCCCTCCGGTCACCAGCTCCCAGATGCCCTCGGTGTTGGGCTGTCGGCAAGGACAAGGGTGGGGCACAGGTCAGAGGGGCAGCCAGTGTGGCTGGAAGTACCAGCCAGTCCCCACCACCCAAAACTAAAAGACACACAGATGGCAAACCAGCCCAGACTCCCAGGTGGGAAGCCTCAACACTGATATGCCAGCGATTCTCCCCAGACTAGTTCTTAGATGTCCCATTTCTATTAAAATCTCACCAATTTTTTTTTTTTTTTTTTTTGAGACGGGGTCTCAGTCTGTTGCCCCAGCTGGAGTGCAGTGGCACAAGCGTAGCTCACAGTAGCCTCCAACTCCAGAAATGATCCTCCTGCCTCAGCCTCCTCAGTAGCTGGGACTATAGATATCCCATGGTGCCACCATGCCTGGCTAATTTTATTTTATTTTTGGAGATGGGGGCATCTCACTATGTTGCCCAGGCTGGTCTCAAACTCCTGGCCTCCAGTGATTCTCCCACCTCGGCTTCCCAAAGTGCTGGCATTACAGGGGCGAGCCACCACACTCAGCCTCAAATAATATTTGTATAACTTACCTGTTTTTGTTTTTGTTTTTGTTTTTAAGATGCAGTTGCTCTTTTGCCCAGGCTAGAGTGCAGTAGCAAGATCTCGGCTCACTGCGACCTCTACCTCCTGGGTTCAACCCATTCTCCTGCCTCAGCCTCCTGAGTAGCTGGAACTACAGGCGTGCACCACCATGCCCAGCTAATTTTTGTATTTTTAGTAGAGATAGGGTTTCACCATGTTGGCCAGGCTGGTCTCAAACTCTTGACCTCAGGTGATCTGCCCACCTTGGCCTCCCAAAGTGGTGGGATTATAGGTGTGAGCCACTACGCCTGGCCTATAGCTTATCTTTTGTAAAAATGTAATACTTCTGGGTATATACACAAATAATTGAAAGCAGGGTCTTGACACATATTTGCACACCCATGTTCATAGCAGCATAATCACAACAACAAAAGGAGGAAGCAACCCAGGGGTCCACCAAGGAATGAATGGATAAACAAAACGAGCTCGAGGCCGGGCGCCTCACGGTGGCTCACGCCTATAATCCCAGCACTTTGGGAGGCTAAGGAGGGCAGATCATGAGGTCAGGAGTTCGAGACCAGCCTGGGCAACATGGTGAAACCCCGTCTCTACTAAAAATACAACAATTAGACAGGAGTGGTGGCGCATGTCTGTAATCCCAGCTACTCAGGAGGCTCAGGCATGAGAATCATTTGAATCTGGGAGTTGGAAGTTGCGGTGAGCCAAGATCATGCCACTGCATTCCCTGGGTGACAGAGTAAGACTCTGTCTCAAAAAAAAATAAAATAAAATAATGAGGACAGGACAGAGTTATAGTTTGCAGAGATACAAAACGTTCTGGAGATGGTTGGTGGTGATGGTCGCATGACAATGTGACTGTGCTTACTGCCACTGAACTGAATATTTTACCACAAGTTTTTAAAGTAATGGCATGGCAAAAAAAAAAAAAAAAAGAGAGAGAGGTAGAGAAAATAATTTTTGTTTTGCTTCATGGCAAAAAATATTTAGAGAAAAAAAACATGGTAGGAAAAAAGTAGTAGTCCTGGCCCCCGGATGTGAGTACTATTAACATGAGTTGTTCTTAATAAAAGAAACTCTCTGCAGGGCACGGTAGCTACGCCTGTAATCCCAGCACTTTGGAAGGCCAAGGTGGGCTTAAGCCCAGGAGATTGAGACCAGCCTGGGCAATATAGTGAGACTCCCATCTCTTAAAAAAAAAAAAAAAAAAAAGAAGCTGCAGAAAAAGAAACACTCATAGGATAGGAGGGAATTGAGCAAGAAGAACCTGTCAAGCCCTCACCGGGCCAGGAATTCAAGACTATTCTAGGCAACATAAGGAGATCCTGCCTCTACAAAAAAAAAAAAAAAAAAAAAAAATTGTTCTTTTGAAACAGAGTTTCACTCTTGTAGCCCAGGCTGGAATGCAGTGGTGCGATCTCAGCTCACTGCAACCTCTGCAACCTGAGTTCAAGAGATTCTCCTGCCTCAGCCTCCAGAGTAGCTGAGACTATAGGTGTGCACCACCTCTGGCAAATTTTTTTTTTTTTTAGAGATGGGTCTTGCTGTGTTGCCCAGGCTGGTCTCAAACCCCTGGACTCAAACTATCCTCCCGCCTCAGCTTCCCAAAGGACTGGATTATAGGCATGAGCCACTGCGCCTGGCCTACTGCCTCTTTAGACAAGTCATGCCAGGCCTCAGTTTCCCCACCTGCCATAGGAGAGTGTGACAATCTCAACAGCCAAGTCCAGCCCAGACACTCTTGGTCCCTTGCAGGGACCCATCCATGCAGGGCTGGCAGCACTTACCATGGAGAGGATGACCAGGGCAGGGAAGAAGCCCATCACGATGTAGCAGAGAAGCTCCACAAGCTTGTACCTGGCAGGAAGACAAGCCATGCCAGCCTTAGGACATGCCTCCCCACAAGGAAACCGCACACAGCTCTCCGTGTTCCTGGGGAAGAGGGAACACTCTGGCCAGAACAGTGAGAAGAAAGGACGCTTTCTCTGCCCAGCACGACTTGGCTCAGATTTCACCCAGCTACATCCAACAGGTGCTGGCAGTTGTGTGACCTTGGGTACTTTCCCTCCCTGAGACTCAGTTTCCACATCTGTGAAATGCATGCTGGTGCCACAGCAGGGATTACAAACATTGGGCATAGCACACACGGGCACTTCCTATGCTCAGCCCATGGCAGACATCACTATTCGATCCCAGCATCTCTTCCCATAGGGCCCAAGCAGCCACTTCCAATCGAGCTGGGTTGCTGCAGCAACCGAAGCCTCTTTGCTGTTCCTGGACTAAATGACTTCCAGAGGTTCCTGGGCTCTGAGACTGCAGAAAGTCTGTTATTCTCTTTTGCTTCTATCATCCTGTTTCTATAATAATCCCACTGAATTATTTCCATCCCCATCACTCGGCAGAATGGGGATACAGAGAGTGTGGCTCTTTCAGGACCTCTCCCTTCATCTGCTAATAATTTAGGGAGGGCAGGTGGCATGTGACCACCCCCACCCCACCCCGGTTCAATGGGGCTGGGAACCTGTGTTTTTTATTGTTTGTTTGTTTTTGAGACAGAGTTTCCCTCTGTCGCCCAGGCTGGATTGCAGTGGCGCAATCTTGGCTCACTGCAACCTCCACCTCCCAGGTTCAAACCATTCTCCTGCCTCAGCCTCCTGGTTAGCTGGGATTACAGGCGCCCATCACCATGCCCGGCTAATTTTCACATTTTT
Source organism: Theropithecus gelada (assembly GCF_003255815.1). Taxonomy (NCBI): domain Eukaryota; kingdom Metazoa; phylum Chordata; class Mammalia; order Primates; family Cercopithecidae; genus Theropithecus; species Theropithecus gelada. Next base: position 93,398,774 of record NC_037679.1, on the reverse strand, counting down.
AATAGAGACAGGGTTTCATCATGTTGGCCAGGCTGGTCTCAAACTCCTGACCTCAAGTGATCCTCCTTCTTCGCAGATCACTCGGCCACCCAAAGTGCTGGGATTACAGACGTGAACCACCACGCCTGGCCACCTATGATGTCTTTTTGATAACTTCAAGTTGACCCTAGGGGCTGCAAGACCTGGTGGCCACCCATGAGCCTGAATGGCATGACAGCCAGCGCTGTGCTCTCACGACTATGGCATCATCCTGGGCTCTCAACTGCCCAGGAGTACTGCCCAGGAGGCTGGAGCATCTAAGGGAATCCCGCCTCCCTGCAGCCCCCAGGCCCAGCTTACCGCTCATGGAAGAAGAAGACATAGATGGTGCCCACGGAAGCCATAATCCAGACCAGCCAGCGCATGTGGGAGGCCCAGGGGCCCAGCTCCCGAAGGTTCAGCCTGGGAGAGAGAGAGCCAAGGCCATGGCCCTGAGGAGGGCCCACCAAGACCCCAGCCCTTGAGGACTGGCCTGTCACAGGAAATGGACCCCAAGGAAGTCCTGTCACCCGTCGCTCCACGGCTGGGACATGGGCGCTCACAGGAAGACAGGTGAACAGGCAGAAAGTGCGCTAGATAACTTGAAGCAGCAAGCAATGATTAGAGGAAAATTAGTAAAATTGATAATATCTAGAAGAAAAGGTAAGCAGCACCTCAAACTGGCAGGATGATGAACAGGTAAAGCCTGTTTGGCGGGAATTGTGCATTCTCCGTCACTGCAGTTCCGGCAGCTAACCAAAGCAATGCTGTTTTGTTTTGTTTTGTTTTGTTTTGTTTCGCTTATTTTTTTGAGATGTAGTCTCTATCTGTGCCCCAGGCTAAAGTATAGTGGCACAATCCCGGCTCACTGCCACCTCCACCACCTGGGTTCAAGCGATTCTCCTGCCTCAGCTTCCTGAGTAGCTGGGATTACAGGCACCCACCGCCACGTCCGGCTAATTTTGTATTTTTAGTAAAGATGGGGTTTCTCCATGTTGGCCAGGCTGGTCGCGAACGCCTGACCTCAGGTGATCCACCCACCTTGGCCTCCCAAATGCTGGGATTACAGGCCTAAGCCTCCGCGCCTGGCCTCCAATCCTTTGTTAATAATTATTTTAAGAGACAGGGTCTTGCTACTTGAGAAGCTGAGGCGGGAGGATTGCTTAAGCCTGGGAGATCGAAGCTGCAGTGAGCCATGATCACACCACTGCACTCCAGCCTGGGCAACAGAGTGAGACCCTGTCTCAAAAAAAATTTTAAATAATAATAATTTAAAAATGAAAAATATGAGGAAGATCTGTTTTTACCAACATAGATAGATCTCTAAGCTATATTGTGAGGTATTCGGTAGGTAGGGGGTATGAACCAAGAATGAGATGACTAATATTGTGTGTATGTATAAAGAGAGAACAGTCGGCCAGGCACGGTGGCTCACGCCTGTAATCCCAGCACTTTGGGAGGCCAAGGCGGGCGGATCACGAGGTCAGGAGATTGAGATGATCCTGGCTAACACAGTGAAACCCTGTCTCTACTGAAAATACAAAAACAAAATTAGCCAGGCATGGTGGCGGGTGCCTGTGGTCCCAGCTACTCGGGAGACTGAGGCAGGAGAATGGTGTGAACCCGGGAGGCGGAGTTTGCAGTGAGCCGAGATGGCTCCACTGCGCTCCAGCCTGGGCGACGGAGCGAGACTCCGTCTCAAAAAAAAAACAAAACAAAAGAGATAACTGTCAATGCACAGAAAAAGATCTGAACCTCGTCCCATGTGGTTTTGTCTGGAAAGGTGTAATTAATAGTGGTGATGATTGCAGAAGAGGGTCCTTTAGGTTTTTTCTGGAATGAATTTCTATTTTTTTTTTTTTTTTTTTTTTTTGGAGATGGAGTCTCACTCTGTCACCCAGGCTGGAGTGCAGGGGCGTGATCTCAGCTCACTGCAACCTCTGCCTCCCGCGTTCAAGTGATTCTCCTGCCTCAGCAACCAGAGTAACTGGGATTACAGATGCACCACCATGCCTGGCTAATTTTTGTATTTTTAGTAGAGACGGGGTTTCATCATGTTGGCCAGGCTGGTCTCGAACTCCTGACCTCAGGTGATCTGCCCGCCTCGCCCTCCCAAAGTGCTGGGATTACAGGCGTGGGCCACCGCACCTGGCCTGGAATGAATTTCTGAAATGAGAATGTGTTACGTACAACTTCTGCCAAAAAAAGTGACCTGCATGGAGTCTGTCATTATAAAGAAGTTAAGTAACACTGAAAAGTTTAAGAGTAAAAAATAATAACCCGTCTCATTACCTAAAATAGCCATCAGTGAACATCATTCGAGATATCCTTCCAAGTAGACCTAAAAATAGGCCACCAGGTAGAAGGATAGGATGGGATGAAGGGAAAGGAGAAACGGTGAGAATTAAGTTATGCACATCATTTTTAATTAGAAGTATTACATTTAATTTTAACTTGACTTTAAAAGAAGAAAATGGACACTTAAAAATTTTGCTGAAATTCAAACAAACGTTTTTTCACCATAAAATTCACTTGGATTCTGAAGTTAAGATAAATTATGTAGCACAAGAAAATTGAATTTTCAGCCGGGCGCAGTGTCTCATGCCTGTAATCCCAGCACTTTGGGAGGCCAAGGCAGGTGGATCACCTGTGGTCAGGAGTTCAAGACCAGCCTGGTCAAAATGGTGAAACCCCATCTCCACTGAAAATACAAAAATTAGTTGGGTGTGGTGGCGGAAGCCTGTAATTCCAGCTACTTGGGAGGCTGAGGCAGGAGAATTGCTTGAACCCGCGAGGCAGAGTTTGCACTGAGCCAAGATCACACCATTGAGTTCCAGCCTGGGCGATGAGAGTGAAACTCCATCTCGGAGGGGGGAAAAAAGTTGGATTTTTAAAATTACATGTTTCGGGTTCTTGTTTGTTTGTTTTTTTAGAGACAGGGCTCACTCTCCCAGGCTGGAGTGTGGTGGCACAATCATAGCTCACGGCAGCCTTGATTTCCTGGGCTCAAGCGATCCTCCTGTCTCAGCCTCCTGAGTAGCTGGGAACACAGGCACACGCCATCACAAACTAGTTTCTTTCAAACACTATTCATGGATACGGGATTCTTGGACTTCTTTCACGTGTGACAATGGTGCCTATTGTTTTTATGGCTGCATGACAACCCCATTTGATAGTTTATTCCGAAGTCTATCTTTGGGAAATGATTAGAAGTGTCTCCACTGTGTGTCAGCATTAAATGGTGCTGTGGCCACATTCAGAAGCCAGCTTGTTTTTTTCACTTTGCAAATAATTTATTTTTTCAGTCTCAGTGCCTGAAGAATTTGTCTCTTTCTTTCATTTCCATCAGCTTCTCTCTGATTGCTCTAATTTTGGCTTTTTGAAAATGTCTGTATTCTCCCTGATTATGTAAAATCTTCAGTATTTATTTGGTTTTTGGTTTGTTTCTTTTTCCCCTACAAAGAGAGGGAGCTGGGGGTTCTGTTTGTGACAATACGCTCAGATACCAGCACAGGGCCTGGCACAGGGCAGTGCCCAGTCAATCACAGCCGGGGTAAAGGTAAAGAACAGAGACTCAGGCTGGGCGCAGGGGCTCACACCTGTGATCCCAGCACTTTGGGAAGCCGAGGCAGGCGGATCACCTGAGGTCAGGAGTTTGAGACCACCCTGGCTGACATGGTGAAACCCCATCTCTACTAAAAATACAAAAATTAGCGGGGTGTGGTGGCACATGCCTGTAGTCCCAGCTACTCAGGGGGCTGAGGCAGGAGAATCGTTTGAAACCGGGAGGTGGAGGTTGCATTGAGTCGAGATCACGCCACTACGCCCGGCTGAAAATCCAATTTCCTTGTGCTTTACATAATTTATCTTAACTTCAGAATCCAAGTGAATTTTATGGTGAAAATTCTGGGCAAGAGAACAAGACTCTATCTCAAAAAACATAAACAAAACAAAAAATAAAAACAAAATAAATATATACTTATAAAATGTGGCCACTGCAGTGGCTCATGCCTGTACTCCCAACACTTTAGGAGACGGAGGCAGGAGGATGGCCTGAGGCCAGGAGTTCAGGACCAGTCTGGGCTACATAGTGAGACCCATCTCTACAAAAATAAAAACATTAGCCAAGCATGGTGGCTTGCACCTGCAGTCCCAGCTACTTGGGAGGCTGAGGTGGGAGGATCACTTGAGCCCAGGAGCTGGAGGCTGCAGTGAACTATGATCACAACACTGCACTCCAGCATAGGCAATAGAGCAAGACGCTGTCTCTAAAAAAAAAATTTTTTAATTTAAAAGCTATATTAAATAAATTAAATATTAAGTAAATATAAATATAAGTATATATGTATGTATATGCATGTGTATGCATGTCTGTCTATTACACATATTTTTATATATGTGCATATATATAGACACATGCATACATATGTACATATTAATATTTGCTTTTCTGGATGGGTGTGGTCGCTCACACCTATAATCCAAACACTCTGGGAGACAGAGGTGGGGAGATCACTGGAGGTTAGGAGTTCAAGACCAGCCTGGCCAACATGGTGAAACACCGTCTCTACCAAAAATACAATAATTAGCTGGGCTTGGTGGCGCACGCCTGTAATCCAGCTACTCAGGAGGCTGAGGCAGGAGAATCGCTTGTACCGGGGAGGCAGAGGTTGCAGTGAACCAAGATCTCGATGCTGCACTCTAGCCTGGGTGACAGAGTAAGATTCTGTCTCAGAATTCTCAGAAAGAAAAAAATGATGTATATATTTGCTTTTTCTGCATAAAATAACTCAAGAAGGACACACAAGAAAGTGGGTATAAGCAGCTGCTTCCAGGAAGGAGAAAAGTATGGCGGAAAGCTGTTCACCTAACTCCTCTGTGCCAGGTCAACATATTACTCAGCCAAATAGAAAAATAAATTCAAACAATGAAAAGAAAGGCTGCCAAGCATTTGCTGAGCGGTGGGACAGTACTCACCAGGGTGCGTAGGAAGCCGCTATGAAGAAATAGATGACCATCCGGTCGAACATGTGTAGACAGTGTTCCACCATCCTAGGGTGGCAGAGAAGCCGGCGGTCACAGCCCCTGCACAGAGGGAAGGGCCAGTGCCCCCAGAACTATGCCCTGGGCTGATCGTGCCTGCCTACAGGTTAGCGGGGCTGGGTTCCTCTATCCAGCCAGGACCCCTTGGGCCTCAGAATCCCCATCTGTAAGTGACCAGGGCAGTGGTCTTCAAACCAGGCTCCTTATCATCACCCTAGGGCTGCCTGGAGACACCTTGCCTCGGGGATTCCACTGAGGGCCTTGTGCCCCTGCAAGTAAGGATCGGACATCCTCCTTCACACATTTTTTTTTTTTTTTTTTTTTTTTTTTGAGACAAAGTCTCACTCTGTCTCCCAGGCTGGAGTACAGTGGCACGATCTCAGCCCACTGCAACCTCTGCATCCCGGATTCAAGCCATTTTCTTGCCTCAGCCTTCCAAATAGCTGGGATTACAGGCACCTACCACCATTCCCAGCTAGTTTTTGTATTTTTAGTAGAGACGGGGTTTTGCCATGTTGGCCAGGCTGGTCTCGAACTCCTAACCTCCAGTGATCCACCTGCCTTGGCCTTCTAAAGTGCTGGGATTACAAGCGTGAACCACTGCACCCGGCCATCCTCCCATACTTTAATCAGAGCCATTATGCATTTCTGCTTTATATACTGGGTTTTTCCAAAGATTTATAATGGGGAAAGAATTCTGTGGAGAATGTGCAAAAATGGCCAGACGGAGTGGCTCACACCTGTAATTCCAGAGCTTTCAGAGGCTAAGGCAAGAGAATTGCTTGAGCTCAGAAGTTGGAAACCAGCCTGGGCAACATAGTGAGACCTCATCTCCACTAAAAATTAGAAAGATCAGCCAGGCATAAGAGTGCATGCCTGTACGCCTAGTTACTCCAGAGGCTGAGGCAGGAGGATCTCTTGACCCTGGGAGGTTGAGACTACACTGAGCCATGTTTGTGCCACTGCACTCCAGTCTGGGCAACAGAGTTAGATCCAGTCTCAGAAAAAAAAAAAAAAAAAAAAAAAAAAAACACTCCAAAAACTACTAAATTCCGTGCCCCTCAAGACTGTCTGGGAGCTGACATTCTAATGCTGGAAGAACTTAGTGGTTCAGATCCGAGTTCTGGAGCCAGAAGGCCTGGGTTTGAATTCCAGCTCTACTCTTCAGGAGTACATAACCTTGAGCAAGTTACCTATTCGCTCTAGATCTCAGCTTCCTTCTCTGTAAAATACGGAGAATGCCAGCAACCTGACACGGGGCTGTAGGGAGGATTAAATTAGCTAATACTCAGTGCAGTATATAGTAAGTGTTCAATAAATACCAGCTGTTTTGGCCGGGTGTGGTGGCTCATGCCTGTAATCCCAGCACTTAGGGAGGCCATGGTAGGGGATCACCTGAGGTCAGGAGTTTGAGACCAGCCTGGCTAACATGGTGAAACCCCATTTCTACTAAAAATACAAAATATTAGCTGAGCGTGGTGGTGAGTGCCTGTAATCCCAGCGACTAGGGAAGCTGAGGCAGGAGAATTGCTTGAACCTGGGAGGCGGAGGTTGCAGTGAGTCAAGATCATGCCATTGCACTCCAGCTTGGGCAACAAAAGTGAAACTCTGTCTCAAAATAAATAAATAAATAATAAAAATAAATAAATAACCATTTTTATGATGACCTCACCTTGTATAGTGAGCGATAACCCTCAATACATGGGACTGTCATGGTGCCAACCACCACAGTGGTGCCCAATGAGTCACACCCCTGGTATTCACACACTGGGACTCTCCCCTCCCAAAACAAATAAGGTAAACTCAGGGAACCACTAGGACATTGCAGAAATGATAGTGTATGGTTCCTAAGGCCAGATCATAAAAGACATTACAGCTTCTGCCTTGTTCTGTTAAGTTGCTAAGTTTGGGGGAAATAAGCTCCCATGTGGCTGTGAAGACACAGCCACACTACAACCCAGCACTAACTCACCAGCCAAGTGAGGGGGCTTAGACTCACCAGCCCCAGTCAAGCCATCAGATGACAGCAGCCCCAGCCAACCTCTGACTACAGGAAACACCACGGACTGGAGCCACACAGCTAAAGCTCTCAAATTCCTAACCCCTTGAGGCTTTGAGAGAGAGTAAGTGTTTCTTGTTATTTTAAGCCACAATGCTCTGGCATACTTCGTTACAAAGCAATCACTGACCCGTACAAACTGTGGTTCTGTCTAGCAAAGTGCAGCCCTGAACAAATTTGACAAATGATTGTATGCACGGCTCAACTGCATGTCTTCCTAGAAATTAAAGGGAGTGGCATACAGCTTTATGGGGGGCCTGGATTCCTAGAGTCAGTTTGGGTTGAATGTGGCTGCTATGCAACCTTGAGCAAATAAGGTTTCTTTTCTTATTCTTTTTCTTTTTCTTTTTCTTTTCTTTCTTTCTTTTTCTTTCCTTCTTTCTTTCTTTTCTTTCTTTCTTTCTTTCTTTCTCTTTCTTTCTTTCTTTCTTTCTTTCTTTCTTTCTTTTTTTTTTTTTTTAGACAGATTTTCACTCCGTTGCCCAAGTCAGAGTGCAGTGGCACTATCTCAGCTCACTGCAACCTCCACCTACCAGGTTCAAGCAATTCTCGTGCCTCAGCCCCCTGAGTAGCTGGGATTATGGGTGTGTGTCAGACACCGTGCCTCGCTAATTTTTGTATTTTTAGTAGAGACAGGGTTTCACCATGTTGGCCAGGCTGGTTTCAAACTCTTGACCTCAAGTGATCCTTCCACCTCGGCCACCCAAAATGCTGGGATTTCAGGCATAAGCCACCTTGCCTGGCCTCGCTGTAATTTTTTTTTTTTTTAATCAAAACTAGCCAAATGCAGTGGCTCACATTTGTAATCCCAGCACTTTGGGAGGCCAAGGAGGGCAGATCGCCTGAACCTAGGAATTCAAGACCAGCCTGGGCAACATGATGAAACTCCATCTCTACAAGAAATACATAAAATTAGCTAAATGCAGTGGTGCATGCCTGTAGTCCCAGCTACTCAGGAGGCTGAGATAGGAGGATCGCTTGAGCCCTGGAAGTGGAGGTGAACCGAGATGAACCGTTACCATACTCCAGCCTGGGTGACAGAGTGAGACCCCATCTCAAAAAAAATAAAAAATAAATAAATAAATAAAAATCGAAAATGTAAAACTCAGGGATTCTAATGCCTACATTGCAGAATTATTGAAAAGATTAGGGAATGGCACCTGTAGCATGCCTGGAACAAAGCCCAGAGGGGAGCTGGCCCGTCATGACCACCCTGCAGCCAGCAAGGGCTTTTCTCTTGCTCCTCTCAGAAGCGAGCAAACCAAGCCAGGCATGAAGGCTCATCCCTGAAACCCCAGCACTTTGGGAGGCTGAGGCGGGTGGATCACTAGAGCCCATGAGTTGGAGACCAGCCTGGGCAACATGGTGAAACCTCATCTCTACAAAAAGATACAAAAATTAGCCAGGCATGATGGCACACACCTGTGATCTCAGTGCCTCAGGAAGCTGAGGCAGGAGGATTGCTTGAGCCCTGGAGGTGGAGGCTACAGTGAACCAAGACTCTACCACTGCACTCCAGCCTGGGCAACAGATTGAGACTCTTTCTCCAAAAAAAAAAAAAAAAGTTGGCCAGGCACAGTGTTGGCCAGGCGCAGTGGCTCACGCCTGTAATCCCAACACTTTGGGAGGCCAAGGTGGGTGGACTATCTGAGGTCAGGAGTTTGAGACCAGCCTGGCCAACATGGAGAAACTCCATCTCTACCAAAAAAAAAAATACAAAATTTAGCTGGATGTGGTGGTACACACAGTAGTCTCAGCTACTCAGGAGGCTGAGGCAGGAGAATTGCTTGAACCCAGGAAGCGAAGGTTGCAATGAGCTGAGATAGCACCACTGCACTCCTGCCTGGGCTACAGAGTGAGACTCTATCTCAAAAATAATAATAATAATAGGTGAGCAAACCAGGCTCCCCTGGGCGAGGTGGTCTGCCCCAAAGAGACCCAACTGCAGCCTGTGTAAGGCAGGGTCTGTGCCTCCTGCAAAGCCAGCCTGTGGGTCACCTACCCCAGCCCCTCCCAGCTCAGCAGAGAATGTCACTAGGCAGACTGGATGTCCTGGTTCACCCCCCGGGCCGCCATGGGTCCCCCTGCCCCGACCCCCTACCCGGCATGGGTCCCCTCTGGGCAGGAGGCACCTGAGGTGGCTCTTCTTCCAGGAGATGGTGTGAAACACGGTGGACACCACGAAGAGGCCGCAGAGGCCAAGGCCGTAGATCCAGGCGGAGATGGTCTCCCAGTCATCGTCCGACAGGAAGTAGAGGTTGGAGCTGCCCAGGATGCTGGGGATGATCCAGAACTGGAGGGGCAGGGACGGCGGGGACAGGTGCAGCAGCTGCACGGCTCAGAGCATGCCTCCTGCCCCTTCCCCGGCTGAGCTGCCCAACGTGGCAGCACTCGTCTCTTGAAATGTGGTCAGTGCCACTGAAGAATGGAATCATTTTATTTTACTTTAATGGATTCAAGTGTAAATTTCCTTCCTTCCTTCCTTCTTTGCTTCCTTCCTTCCTTTCCTCCCTCCTTCCTTTCCTTTCCTTCCTTCCTTTCATCCTTCCATCCTTCCTTCCTTCCTTCCTCCGTTCTTTCCTTCCTCTCCTTTCCCTTTTCCCCTTTTCTTTCCTTTCCTTTTTTCTTTTCTTTCTCTTTTCCTTTCCTCTTTCTCCTCCCTCCCTCTCTCCCTCCCTCCCTCCCTCCCTCCCTTACTTCCTTCCTTCCTCCCCCAGGCTAGAGTGCAATGGTACAATCACAGTTCACTGCAGCCTCAACATCCTGGGTTCAAGTGATCCTCCCACCTTGGCCTCCCAAGTAGCTGGGACTACAGGCACACACCACCATAACTGGCCAATTTTTACATTTTTTATAGAGATGGGGTCTGGCTATAATGCCCAGGCTGGTCTTGAACTCCTAACCTCAGGCGATCCTCCCACCTTGGCCTCCAAAGGACTGGGATTATAGGTGTGAGCCACCATTCCCAGCCTCAGGTGTCAATTTCAACAGCCACATGGGGCCAGTGGCTACCAACCTGGACAGTGCAGGTCTAGATACTTGATTCAAATATCTCAAAGGGGTCCATGTAGGAAACGGTCAAAGACCACGTCCCAGGGAGTGGACGCCCCCACCACACCCCAGCCCCTCTCTGGGACACCACACAGAGAAGTATGATGTGCCACATGTCACACATCATCATCACAGATGTCCTGACCTCATCTGCTTGGACTGCCCTGAAGGAAGAGCCCAGCCCTGAGCAGCACAGGCGCCCAGGTACCATTCAGTTTGTAAACGGGTTTAAATAGTGGATGGTGGCCGGGTGCGGTGGCTCACACCTGCAATCCCAGCACTTTGGGAGGCTGAGGCGGGTGGATCACGAGGTCAGGAGATCGAGACCAGCCTGGCCAATATGGTGAAACCCCGTCTCCACTAAAAAATACAAAAAATTAGCCAGGCATGGTGGCACACACCTGTAATCCCAGCTACTCAGGAGGCTGAGACAGGAGAATTGCTTGAACCCGGGAGGTGGAGATTGCAGTGAGCTGAGATCGTGCCACTGCACGCCAGCCTGGTGACAGAGCAAGACTCCATCTCAAAAAAAAATTTATTTTTAAGTAGTGGATGGTCCACCATGATTCACTGGAGAGAATGGAATCTCCAAATCCTCTGCCTTTATAGGTGCATGGCCTGGCCCTTCCCAGCCCCTCTACTCTGCTTTTCCCTACTCTCCCTCCTGCTCTGCCCCAAGTCACTATGCCTTGGCCTTCCTGGCCTTTGTCCAGTTGTCCCAACACTTTCCTGCCTCAGGGGCTCTGCACATGCTGTTCCCTTGTCCTCAACGTGCTGTTCCCTTCACTCTCTGGGAGATTGGCTCCTAGTCATCCTTCAGCAGCTGGTTAATATCACTCTGGTAGGAGCACCTGCTCTGTCCTTTGACTGACGCAGGCCTCTCCTGTTGTCTATAGCACCTGGTGCCCTCTCTCCCTGGCAGCCCCCACATGTTATATGATAGACTTACTTAATCACTATTTCCCCCACACAACACGAGCTGCACAGGGTCACCAGTGCACGGTGGGCACCTAACAAATATATACTGAGGGAGGCAGGTAGGAAGGAAGGAATGCTGGAAGAGCCCTTTTGGGAAGAAGTGGGCAAGTCAGGGCCTGGTGCAGTGGCTCACACCTGTAATGCCAGCACTTTGGGAGGCCAAGGTGGGTGGATCACTTGAGGTCAGGAGTTCGAGACCAGTCTAGCCAACATGACAAAACCCCGTCTCTACTTTAAAAAAAAAAAAAAAAGCCAGGCGTGGTGGCAGGTGCCTGTATCCCTGCTAGTCAGGAGGCTGAGGCAGGAGAATCACTTAAACCCAGGAGGCAGAGGCTGCTCTGAGCCACGATCACGCCACTGCACTCCAGCTTGGGTGACAGAGAGAGACTCTGTCTCAAAAGAAATAAATAATTTTAAACATTTTTTAAAGAAAAGTAGGCAGTGAGAATTCAGCCCCAACAATGTGCATCCTCCAGGACTCACTGAAAAGCAATCTGTCTGCAAAATCAGCCCAGGTGAGTCCCAAAGGAAGGAGGTGTCCTGCTAGCTTCCCCGACATCCAGGCTGGGTGCCGGATGGGGACAGGTCAACAGCAACGCACCAGAATGGGATGGCTCCTTAATAAGAGGCCATCAGCCACCTACATGTCCATCTGCGCATGACAGACTGAACATCAACAGGGAAGATAGAAGCCTTGCTGTAGGCGATGGAATTATAACTTTAAAAAATCATTTCTGGCCAGGTGTGGTGGTTCATCCTTCACAAAGTGCTGTAATTCCAGCACTTTGGGGGGCCAAGGCCAGGAGGATCACCTGAGGTCAGGAGTTCAAGACCAGCCTGGCCAACATGGTAAAACCCCACCTCTACTAAAAATACATAAACTAGCTAGGCATGGTGGCTTGTGCCTGTAATTCCAGCCACTCGGGAGGCTGAGGCAGGAGAACTGCTTCAACCCAGGAGGCAGAGGTTGCAGTGAGCCAAGATTGCACCACCACACTCCAGCCTGGGTGACAGAGTAAGACTCTGTCTTAAAAAAAAAAANGAAAAGAAAAACACAAAAAATTTGCCGGGCTTGGTGGCAGGTGCCTGTAGTCCCACCTACTCGGGAGGCTGAGGCAGGAGAATGGCATGAACCCAGGAGATGGAGATTGCAGTGAGCCGAGATCGTACCACTACACTCCAGCCTGGGGGACAGAGTGAGACTCCGTCTCAAAAAAAAAAAAAGAACTCAGTGTGGTCCTGGCACACACCAAGTTCAAATCAGCACCAGCCACTCCTTTCTATTACACCGGCAGCTCGTCGTGAAAGCCCTGGGCTCAGGCCAAACACACAATAGACCCCGGGGTCGAACAGGTCAAGGTGGGGGGTTTGAGAATTAATTCTCAAAGGTGGGGTTACAGGTGCCTGCCACCATGTCCAACTAATTTTTGCATTTTTAGTAGAGATGCGGTTTCACCATGTTGGCCATGCTGGTCTCAAACTCCTGACCTCAGGTGATCTGCCCGCCTCAGGCTTCACAAAGTACTGGGATTACAGGCGTGAGCCACCATGCCCGGCCCCATCAAAGGTTCTTAGAGCAAGACAGAGGCACGCCCAGCACTGCAGCCCAATTTACCCCAGTGGCCTTCCCTCGAGACGCACTCACTCTTCTGAGGGCCTGAGGGCCACAGAAGACGCGAGGAATGGGCCACTTGGGACATACGTGAAGGAGTTGCCTTCCCCCACCCCCCTCCCTGGAAGTGTCCCCATCTCAGCCCTGAACCCCCCAAAAGCCAACTCACAGCATGGGTGGCACAGTTGGCCGCATGTTCATACTCTGTGGGCTGGTACCTCTTGTGGGCAGGGACTCGGTGGTTCATGAACCTGGAAGGAGAGGGAGAGTTCCAGAGGGAGAATTCCAGGAAGCTCTGCTGGGGAAGAGGTGCCATCCGAATTCCCAGGAAGCCTGAAGACCTCACTTCCTACCGGTAGGAAAAGAAGAGCGCTCCTCCATTTTCCTATCCCCCCTCCTCTTCCCTTCCCTCCCTCACTCTTTCTGATCATTAAATGGTTTTGGGTTACCCAATATTTTGTGCCTAATCTCCAGTGTGGTGTTTGTTACAAAATTTTGCTAAATGCTAAATGTGGCATTCTCTTCATTTACTTTTTTTGAGACAGAGTCTCACTTTGTCAAAAGACTGGAGTGTAGTAGCGTGATCTCGGCTCACTGCAACCTCTGCCTCCCGAGATCAAGCAATTCTCTTGCCTCAGCTTCCTGAGTAGCTGGGTGTGTGCCACCAAGCCTGGATAATTCTTGTATTTTTAGTAGAGATGGGGTTTCACCATGTTGGCTGGTCTCGAACTCCTGACCTCAGGTGATCCGCCCACCTCAGCCTCCCAACGTGCTGGGATTACAGGTGTGAGCCACCATGCCTGGCCTTTTTTTTTTTTTTTTTTTTTTTTTTTACAAAGGGTCTCACTCTGTCACTCAGGCTACAGTGCAGTGGTGCAATCATGGCTCACTGCTGCCTCCACCTCCTGGGCTCAAGCGATCCTCCCGTCTCAGCCTTCTGAGATGCTGGGACTACAGGCACAATCTACCATGCCCGGCTACATTTTTTTTGTATTTTTTATAGAGACAGGGTTTCATCATGTTGCCCAGGCTGGTCTCGAACTCCTGGGCTCAAGCGATCCTCCCACCTTGGCTTTCCCAAAGTGCTGAGATTACAGGGTGAGCCACTGCTTCTGGCCTCATTTCCTGTTTTTTATTTTCTCTAAGTACAACTTACGAACAATATAGCTCTGCAAGGGGTCAGCTCGAAGGATTTTTACAGATGCATAGACCCACACAACCACCATCCAGGAAGAGCTACGGCTCACTTCTCACCCCCAAGAAAGTGCCCAGTGCCCCCTCCCATGGGTACATTTTCCCCAGGGAAACCACCCTCTGCCGTTGTCATCTTGGATTTGTTTCCCCTGTTCTTGAACTTGCTCAATGAACTCATACAGAACACGCTGTTTTGTGCCTCGCTTCTTTTGCTTAATGTGATTTTTGTGAGATTCATCCACATTTTAGGGTACAGCAACTGGTAGTTTTCATGGCTGTAACATATTCCACTGGGTGAACAGACCACAAGTGACTTATCCAGCCCACTGCAGGGGGACACTCCTGTTTGGGGACATTATGCATAACTCGGCCCATGAACATTTTTATGCACACGTTTTGGTGAACACACGCACTTATTTCTGCTGGGCTCAGGTGAAATTGCTACATGACTTTATCTTAAAAATAAACATTTCTGGCCAGGTGTGGTGACTCACGCCTGTAATCCCAGCACTTTAGGAGGCCAAGGTGGGCAAATCACTTTAGGCCAGGAGTTTGAGACCAGCTTCATTAACACGGTGAAACACCGTCTCTACTAAAAATACAAAAATTAGCTGGAAGTGGTGGCATGTGCCTATAATCCCAGATACTTGGGAGGCTGAGGCAGGAGAATCGCTTGAGGGAGGTGAGGGTTGCAGTGAGCCGAGATCATACCATCGCACTCCAACCTGGGCGATAGAGTAAGACTCCATTTCAAAAAAAAATGCTAGCCGGGCGTGGTGCCACAGGCCTGTAATCCCAGCTACTTGGGAGGCTGAGGCAGGAGAATCATTTGAACCTGGGAGACAGAAGTTGCAGTGAGCCGAGATCGTGCCACTGCATTCCAGCCTGGGTGACAGAGACAGAGTCTTTCTCAAAAAACAAAACAAATCAAACAAACAAAACAAAAATGTCTATGTTTTGTGTGTCTTTTTAGAATCTTCAGAGCGTTATCACCTCTGTTTAATCCTCACTGGAGCACCATGTGGAGCTATTGGCCATTTTACAGATGGAGAAGCTACAGGGCAGGGAGATGAGGGAAGGAGATCACAGGACGGGAAGGGGCTCAACCCAGCCCTGGTTGACTCCAACGTCTGGTTATGCCTTGACACAAGTCTGTGCTGGGGGACTTAGGTCAGGATGGGAAGACAGACGAGGGTTGGCTGGAAAGGAAAGAGGCATCCAAGAGCTGGTGGTAAGGTCTGCACACACCTGGCCGTCAGACCAGCAGCCAGGACCACAGCAGCGTGCATGTCTTTGGCCACAGAGGCTCGGAATCAGCTCACCTGAACGTTGCCAAGCAGCAGCCACCCAATGGGTTAAATTCCACTAAACACACCAAAAACCTTCCCCCTATGTCTGATGGTTACTTTGTAGACTGCCCCCCAAACAAACGAGTGTATGGTTCAGAACAAATGACTCCATGCAGTATATATGGGGCACTAAGCATTTATTGGGCACTTTCTGTATGCTGGTGTCACACCAGGAGGTCATGGAGCATTTATTCAGCATCTCCTGTGTGCTGGCTCCATGCTGTAAAGACCCTGGAACATTCGTTGAGCACCTTCTGTGTGCTGGCTCCATGCTAAGTATAGTTCATGGAGCATTTATTAAGCATCTTTTGTGTGCTGGCTCCATGCTAAATACAGCTCATGGAGCATTTGTTAAGCACCTCCTGTGTGCTGGATCCAGGTTAAGTACAGTTATGGAGCATTCATTGAGCACCTTCCATATGCTGGCCTTATGCTAAGTACAGCTTATGGAGCACTTATTAAGCACCTTGTGTGTTGGCTCCATGCTAACTATAGTTCATGAAGCACTTAATAACCACCTTTGGTGTGCTGGCTCCATGCTAAGTATAGTTCATGAAGCATTTATTAAGTACCTTTTGTGTGCTGGCTCCATGCTAAGTGCAGCTCATGGAGCATTTATTCAGCACCTCCTGTGTGCTGGCTCCAGGCTAGTAAAGACCCTGGAACATTCGTTGAACACCTTCTGTGTGCTGGCTCCGTGTTAAGTACAGTTCATGGAGCATTTATTAAGCATCTTTTGTGTGCTGGCTCCATGCTAAATACAGCTCATGGTGCATTTGTTAAGCACCTTCTGTACGCTGGATCCAGGTTAAGTAGTTATGGAGCATTCATTGAGCACCTTCTGTACGCTGGCCTCATGCTAAGTACAGCTCATGGAGCACTTATTAGGCATCTTCTGTGTGCTGACTCCATGCTAAGTATAGTTCATGAAGCATTTATTAAGCACCTTCTGTGTGCTGGCTGCATGATAAATGCAGCTCATGGAGCATTTATTAAGCACCTTCTGTGTGCTGGCTCCATGCTAAGTGTAGTTCATGAAGCATTTATTAAGCACCTTCTGTGTACTGGCTCCATGCTAAGTACAGCTCATGGAGCATTTATTAAGCACCTTTGATGTGCTGGCTCCATGCTAAGTATAGTTCATGAAGCATTTATTAAGCACCTTCTGTGTGCTGGCTCCATGCTAGTACAGACCCTGGGGCATTGATTGAGCACCTTCTGTGTGCTAGCTCTATGCTAGCATAGTTCAGGGTTCATTTATGAAGCACATTGTGTATGCTGGCTTCATGTATGCTGGTGAGGGCAGGGCAGGAGTGAAAGCTGGGCAGGGAAGTCTGCCAGGCACTGACACTCTGATTTGCCCTGGGACACTTGGTGCCTGGGTGAATCCAAGGGTCCAACGGTCCAGGTGACTGCTGTCTGCCTGCATCCAGCTGGGACTCCATGGTCACGTGATTCCACAGTCAGTCAAGTGACTTCAACACCAGGGTCACACTGAGCCCATTCGACAGTTGAGAAAACTAAGACCCCTGGGGCCAGGCTTCTGCACCAAGCTAAAGAGACACCAACGTCCCATCTCCCATGGCCTCAGCACCCTTGCAGGGGCAGACTGAAAACTGGAATTATAGTCACAGAGAACATGGAGGACCCACCCTGGGGACCCCATTGAAGCCTCCCCAGGAGCCCAGAACATGCCACCCATCCACCCACCTTCCTCAAGGTGGGCCAGGAAGCTGCCTGTGGCCAAGACTGGCTTATGTTTGGTTTTTTCTTTTGTTTTGTTTTCTGTTTTTTTGAGATGGAGTCTCTTTTTCTTGAGATGGAGTCTTGGTCTGTTGCCCAGGTTGGAGTGCAATGGCACTGTCTCAGCTCACTGCAACCTCTGCCTCCCGGGTTCAAGCGATTCTCCTGCCTCAGCCTCCCTAGTAGCTGGAACTACAGGCACATGCCACCACACTCGGCTAATTTTTGTATTTTTAGTAGAGACGGGGTTTCACTATGTTGGCCAGGTTGGTCTCAAACTCCTGACCTCATGATCTGCCTGCCTCAGCCTCCCAAAGTGCTGGGATTACAGGCGTGAACAACTGCACCCCGCCAGGATTAGCTTATTAACTAATAAGTAATAACAACAAAAATAGTAATATGGGTTGAACCGTGTCCTCCCAGCATTCAAGTGTTGAAGCCCTAATTCCCAGTATTGAGAAGGGGACCTCATTCGGGAACAGGATTGGAGCAGATTTCATTAGTTAAGATGAGGCCAGGGTTGGGTGTGGTGGCTCACGCCTGTAATCCCAGCACTTTGGAAGGCCGAGGCAGGCAGATCATGAGGTCAGCAGATCGAGAGCATCCTGGCTAACACGGTGAAACCCCATCTCTATTAAAAATACAAAAACTTAGCCGGGCATGGTGGCGGGTGCCTGTAGTCCCAGCTACTTAGGAGGCTGAGGCAGGAGAATGGCATGAACCCGTGAGGCAGAGGTTGCAGTGAGCCGAGATTGCGCCACTGCACTCCAACCTGGGCAATAGAGTGAGACTCAATCTCGGAAAAAAAAAAAAAAAAAAATGAGGCCAGACTGCATTAGGGTGGGCCCCCATCCAATATGAGTAGGGTTCCCTAAGAAGACGAAACAGGCCGGCCATGGTGGCTCACACCTGTAATCCCAGCACTTTGGGAAGCAGAGGCAGGTAGATCACCTGAGGTCAGGAGTTCAAGACCAGCCTGGCCAACATGGCAAAATCCCATCTCTACTAAAAAATAAAAATAAAAAAATTAGCAAGGCATACTGATGGGTAACTGTAATCCCAGCTACTCGGGAGGCTGAGGCAGGAGAATCACTTCAACCTGGGAGGCAGAGGTTGTGCTGAGCCAAGATCGCGCCACTGCACTCCAGCCTGGGCAACAAGAGCGAGACTCCATCTCCAAAAAAAAAGACGAAAGAGACACAGAGAGGACAACGTCAAATGAAGACAGAGACACACGGGGAGGACAGCCATGTGATGTTGGAAGCAGAGATTATGGCAATGCGAAGAAATATCTGCTGTTGTAAGCCGCTGGTGTGTGATCACCTGTGATTTCAGCCCTCGGACACAAACAAGCATATCGTGCTTGTTTTATTCTTTATTTTTAGTTATTTTTAAATGAGACTGAGTCTTGCTCTATCACCCAGGCTGGAGTGCAGTGGCACCATCTCGGTTGATTGCAAACTCTGCCTCCTGGGTTCAAGCGATTCTCCTGCCTCAGATCCTGAGTAGCTGGGATTACAGGCGCCTGCCACCACACCCGGCTATTTTTTGTATTTTTAGTAGAGATGGGATTTCACCATGTTGGCCAGGCTGTTCTCGAACTCCTGACCTCAAGTGATCCACCTGTCTCGGGTTCCTAAAGTGCTGGGATTACAGGCGTGAGCCACCGCGCCCAGGCCTTTGCTGTTGGTTTTTGTTGTTGTTTTTTGAGAAAGGGTCTTGCTCTGTGGCCCCACTGTCATAGCTCACTGTAGCCTCGACCTCCTGGGCTCAAGCCCAGCCTCCCGAGTAGCTGGGATTACAGGCGCACACCACCACACCCGGCTAACTTTTTTTTTTTTTTTTTTTTTTTTTTTGTAGAAGTGAAGTCTCACTATGCTTTCCAGGCTGGTCTCAAACTCCTGACCTCAGTTAATCCTCCCACCTCAGCCTCCCAAAGTATTGGGATTACAGGCATGAGCCACTGCGCCTGGCCTCTTTACCTTTTTCTTTTGAAACAGAGTCTCACTCTGTCACCCAGGCTGGAGTGCAGTGGTGTGATCACAGCTCACTGCAAGCTTGAACTTCTGGGTTCTAGGGATCCTCCCTCCTCAGGCGCACTCCACCATGCCCAGCTAACATTTTTTAATTTTCATAGAGATAGAGTCTCACTATGTTGCTCAGGCTAGTCTCAAACTCCTGGGCTCAAGCAATCCTCCTGCCTCAGCCTCTTGAGTAACTGGGATTACAGGTGCATGCCACCACACCCAGCTAATTTTTAAATTTTTTGTAGACACTGGGTCTTTCTCTGTTGTCCAGCCTGGTCTCAAACTCCTGACCTCAAACAATCGTCCTCCCTTGGCCTCCCAAAGTGCTGGGATTATAGGCATGAGCCACCATGCCAGGCCTCACAGTACTCATTTGGAGAGACTCTGCCCAAAAGCCCTCCAGGAGGCCGGGCCAATTTATGCTTCCCACCAACTGGGCAGGGAGTCCGGAGACCAGCTGTGAGGGTGCGGCTTGCACCGGCCTCCAAGGTGGGAAACCTATTCTCCCCCTGAGGTCTCCCCCTCTACCTGCCACCAGGTGCAGGTCTGCAGCCCTGGCTCCCCCTGCTCCTGTAACAAACACCAGGAAACCACCAAGGGTGCCAGCCACATGGGTCCCAGGGTGATGTCACGGTTGCCGTGGTGACCTGGGACGGACAGTTATTTATTTATTTCTGAGTTCCACAAGACTCTCCTTGTCTCTCAGTCACTGTGACCATTGAATGCTGGCAGAGAGGAGAGAGGGAGGCCCGGAGACAGGGCCGTGGGCAAACGACCAAGAAACAGCGTTCCCACCACCCTGAAGACCCGAGTACTTTCCCTTTAGCTCCCTGCAACCTCATTTCTTTCCTCCCTAAACCCCTAGTCAGGCATTTTAAGAAAAAGTGAATTCATATTTTCACTTCCATTCTAATTTACATAAAGTAAAATTTCCTCTTTTTTTGCTATAGTTTTGTGAGTTTTGACAAATGCGGAGAGTCCTATAACCACCACCGCCACCATCAAGATGAATAACAGATCCACCATCCCCCAGAATTCTCTCCTGCCCTCCTCTTTGCACCTGAAACCTCTGCCCAGCATCAGCCCGGCAGCCAAGACCCTGCCCCCTGTCCTCTGTGCTTTTTTTTGTTTTGTTTTGTTTTGAGATGGAGTTTTGCTATCACCCAGGCTGAAGTGCAGTGGCACAATCTCAGCTCACTGCAGCCTCCACCTCTCGGGTTCAGGTGATTCTCCTGCCTCAGCCTCCTGAGTATGTGGGATTACAGGCATGTGCCACCACCCCTGTCTAATTTTTGTATTTTTAGTAGAAATGGGAGGGGTTTCCCCATGTTGGCCAGGCTGATCTTGAACTCCCAACCTCTGGTGATCCACCTGCCTCAGCCTCCCAAAGCACTGGGATTACTGGCGTGAGCCACTGGGCCTGGCCTCTGTGCTTTGCCTTTTCCCGAATGTCACATACGCAGAGTCACACAGTAGTTGTACAACTTTTTTTTTTTTTTTATGTTTAAAGAGAATCTGTTGTATAAAGTCAAAAGTGCATTCTTAGGTGAAAAGAAACTGTACACTGAATACCAAAGAGGGATTTACTTATCTTCTCTTAAAACGTATTGTGGTCGGGCGCAGTAGCTCACGCCTGTAATCCCAGCGCTTTGGGAGGCTAAGGCGAGAGGATCATTTGAGACCAGCTTTGGCAACATAGCAAGACCCGATCTCTACAAATATTAAAAAATGACCTCGGTGTGGTGGCATGTGCCTGTTGTGCCAACTGCTTGGGAGGCCGAGGCAAGAGGATCGCTTGAGCCCAGGAGGTCAAGGCTGCAGTGAGCCAAGATCATGCCACTGCACTCCAGCCTGGGTGACAGAGCATGATCGTCTCAAAATAAAACAAAATGTATTGAAGGTAAATTTGTTTTATACTAAAAGAAAATGGCTCCTCCTAAATGTAACGTTATCTTTCCTGGTAATTTTTCTCGATTCTCCCATCTCTGTTTTTGCTCCTGCATCCCCTTTGCAGTCTGGCTTTGTTTTTCAGCAGGGAGCATCTGAGATTCTTCTCTGGTATTGCACGTCCCTTCCTTTTTACTGCTGAGCAGTATTGCTTCTCATGGACAAACCAGAGTTTGTTCATCCATTCTCCAGTTGAGGGATAATAAATGCATTTTTTTTTTTTTTTTTTTTTTTTTTTTAGATAGGGTCTATCACCCTGGCTGGAGTGCAGTGGTGCCATCATAGCTCACTGCAGCCTCGCACTACGGGGTCCAATCATTCCTCCTGCCTCAGCCTCCCAAGTAGCTGAGACCACAGGTACACACCACCATGCCTGGTTAATTGTTAAATTTTTTGTAGAGATAGGCTCTTGATATGTTGCCCAGACTGTTCTCAAACTCCTGGACTCAAGTGATCCTCTGGCCTCAGCCTCCCAAAGTATTGGGATTACAGGCATGAGACACTGTGCCCAGCCACAATGCCTTTTTTTTTTTTTTTTTTTTTTTTTTGAGACAGTCTCGTAGGCTGGAGTGCAGTGGCGCAATCTCAGCTCACTGCAACTTCTCCCTCCTGGGTTCAAGCAATTCTCCTCCTTCAGCCTCCCAGGTAGCTGGGATTACAGGCATCCGCCACCACGCCCAGCTATTTTTTGAATTTTGAGTACAGACGAGGTTTTGGCATGTTGGCCAGGCTGGTCTCAAACTCCTGACCTCAAGTGATCTGCCCACCTCAGCCTCCCAAAGTGCTGGGCTTACAGGCATGAGCCACTATGCCCAGGCCACAATGCTTATATTTCTTCCACCACCACACCCGACTAATTTTTTTTTATTTTTAGCAGAGACGGGGTTTTGCCATGTTGCCAAGGCTGGTCTCAAACTGCTGGCCTCAAGCGATCCTCCTGCCTCTGATTCCCAAAGTGCTGGGATTACAGGTGTGAGCCACTGGGACTGGTCTGGATGCATTTTTAACAAGTGAAATGGATAGATAAAATTAAGACTGTTAGAACAGAGCTGGCAGTCAGAGAGGCAGCCTTGACTGTGGGAAACTTGTCTTGAAAAAGCCGACGTTTCTAGCAGGCCGTGGCTGGTTAAACTAAAGGAGGGAAGTGGCCTTTTCTTCCTCCTCCCTGGAGAACAGAATCTTCATTTTGTAGCCAACCCTTATTGCTTAGCTGAGCACACGGCCATGGCTTGGTGGAGGACTCCCAAACCAAGCCAGGACCCAGAGCCAGATGCTGTCAGGAGACAAGGAGAGAATGATGAATTCTCACCCTGAACTTGAGTAGGTACAGGCTTTGGAGCTTGGCACTGTTGGGCAGAACAGTGCATGGGCAGTTAACCGCTGTGTGAGCTAGGAAAAATTACCTAACGTCTCTGGGCTGCAGCTTCCGGGTATGTAAAAGGGAATGATATTACCTAGCCTGCAGGTGTCATAAAGAATATGGTTTAAGGCCGAGCACGGTGGCTCATGCCTGTGATTCCAGCACTTGGAAAGGCTGAGGCGGGCGGATAACCTAAGGTCAGGAGTTCAAAGCCAGCCTGGCCCACATGGTGAAACCCCGTCTCTACTAAAAATACAAAAATTAGCCAGGTGTGGTGGTGCATGCCTGTAACTCCAGGTCCTTGGGAGGCTGAGGCAGGAGAATCTCTTGAACCTGGGAGGCGGAGGTTGCACGGAGCTGACATCGCGCCACCATACTCCAGCCTGGGAGACAGAGCAAGACTCTGTCTCAAAAAAAGAAAAAAGAAAAAAAAATTAGCTATACGTGGTGTTTGCATGACTGTAGTTCCAGCTACTTGAGAGGGTGAGGTGGGAGGATCACATGAGCCAGGAGGTCGAGGCTGCAGTGAGCTATGATCATGCCACTGCACTCCAGCCTGGGCCACAGAGTGAGACCCTGTCTCAAAAAATAATAATAAAATACTGACAACTGGGCTCCACACCCAGAGATTTCAGTTTATTCCATCTGGGGTAAAGCCTGGATACTGGCATGTTTAGAAGTTTATTTATTTATTTTTATTAGCATTTAAAAAATGGGCAGAGACAGTGAGACCTCATTTCCACAAAAAAATCAAAAAATTAGTCGGACGTGGTGGCATGCGTCTATACTCCCAACTACTCAGGAGGCTGAGGTGGGAGGATCACTAGAGCGCAGAGAGGCTGAGGCTGCAGTGAGTCATGATTGAGCCACTGCACTCCAGCCTGAATAACAGAGCGAGACCCCGCCTCAAAAAAAAAAAAAAAAATCAAAAAAATTGTATATGTTAATGGTGCTATACCATGAGGCACTGTGGAATGGCTCCAATATTAATTTCTTGCTTTGGACCCTGTAGTTGAGTTACATAAGATCTTCCACTAGGGGAACTGGAGAAAGGATACTCAGGATCTTTCTACCATTTTTGCAACTACCTGTGCATTTATAATTATTTCAAAATAAAAAGTTTTTGGCCAGGCACGATGGCTCATGCCTGCAATCCCAGCACTTTGGGAGGCCGAAGCAAGCAGATCACCTGAGGTCAGGAGTTCGAGACCAGCCTGGTCAATATTGAGAAACCCCATCTCTACTAAAAATATAAAAACTAGCCAGGCTTGGTGGTGCGCACCTGTAATCCCAGCTACTCGGGAAGCTGAGGCAGGAAAATCACTTGAACCTGGGAGGCAGGGGTTGCCATGAGCTGAGATCGTGCCACTGCACTCCAGTCTGGGTGACAAGAATGAAACTCTGTCTCAAAAAAACAGGAAAAAATAATTTAAAGTGTAACCACATACAATGCCAAGATGCTCATCAAAATCAAATGAAAAAAATCAAGTAATAAAATTATATACACAACATGATTTCATTAGTGTAAAACACACACACACCCCAACATTTTAGAAACATAAATGCATAGAAATAGACTTGAAAGAAAACAGGGAGATCGGTGAGTTTGGGGGTGCTGGTCACAGAAGACTTTGCCCCCCTCCCTTATTCTTTAATTTTTAGGATTGGGTGGGAGATAAAGAGTCTTTCATTTGACTTGTGTTGTTTGAATCTTTATAAGATTGTATTCACATTTTACTCATGTAACTACAACGAAAGTGTTATGTTTATTTCATTATTAATTTGTTTTGCAGAGATGGGGTTTCACTGTGTTGCACAGGCTGGTTGTGAACTCATGGGCTAAAGCAATCCTCCTGCCTCAGCCTTCCAAAGAGCTGGAATTGCAGGCATGGGCCATCACACCCAGCCTAAAAAATGCTAAAATTATACATGAAATGTTTGCCATAGAATATTTTACTTTATTTTATTTTTATTTTTATTGTTTTGAGACAAAGTCTCAGTCTGTTACCCAGGCTGGAGTGCAACGGCACGATCTCAGCTCACTGCAACTTCTGCCTCCCAGGTTCAAGCAATTCTCCTCCCTCAGCCTCCCAAGTAGCTGGGGTGACAGGTGCTTACTACAACACCCAGCTAATTTTTTATATTTTTAGTAGAAACGGGGTTTCACTGTGTTGGTCAGGATGGTCTCAAACTCCTGACCTCAAGTGATCCACCCGCCTCGGCCTCCCAAAGTGCTGGAATTACAGGCGTGAACCACCATGCCCAGCCCACATAGTCTTTAAAGGGTGTCTTAATCCATCTTCTGCTGGAATACCTGAGACTGGGTAATTTATAAAGAAACTATTATAGGCCGGGCGTGGTGGCTAATGCCTGTAATCCAGCACTTTGGGAGGCTGAGGCGGGTGGATCACCTGAGGTCAGGGGTTCAAGACCAGTCTGGCCAACATGGCGAAATCCCGTCTCTACTAAAAATTAAAAAATTAGCCAGGCACAGTGGTGTGCACCTGTAATCTCAGCTACTTGAGAGGCTGAGGCAGGAGAATCACTTGAACCTGGGAGGTGGAGGTTGCAGTGAGCTGAGATCGCACTGCTGCGCTCCAGCTGGGCAACAGAGAGAGAAGAAAGAAAGAAAAAGAAAAAGGAAGAAAAGAAAGAAAAGGAAGGAAGGAAGGAAGGAAGGAAGGAAGGAAGGAAGGAAGGAAGGAAGGAAGGAAGGAAGGAAGGATATTATAAATTATAAAATACTTTTTGCTGTTTTGTTTTTTAGAGAAAATAATGACAGGTTCTCACCCTGTCATGCACGCTGAAATGCACTGGCACAATCATAGCTTGTTGCAGGCTCCAATTCTTGGGTTCAAGCGATGTTCCTGCCTCTGCCTCCCAAGTAACTGGGACTATAGGCATGCACCACCACACCCAGCTAATTTTTAACTTTTTGTAGAGACAGGATCTCGCCATGTTGCCCAGGCTGGTCTTGAACTCCTGGGCTCAAGTGATCCCACCCCGCCTCAACCTCTCAAGGAGCTAGGACTACAGGTGTGCACCACTACATCCAGCTAATTTTTAAACATTGTTTTGTAGAGATGGGGTCTCACTATTGTTGCCCAGGCTGGTCTCAAACTCCTGGCCTCAAGCAGTCCTCCTCCTTTGGCCTCCCAAAGCACTGAGATTACAGGCATGAGCCACATCACCTGATCCTAAGAAAACAATTTAATTTATTTTTCTTTTCTTTTTCTTTTTTTTTTTTTTTTTTTGAGATGGAGTTTTGCTCTTGTCGCCCAGGCTGGAGTGCAGTGGCGTGATCTCAGCTCACTGCAACCTCCACCTCCCCGTTCAAGAGATTCTCCTGCCTCAGCCTCCCCCATAGCTGGGATTACAGGTGCCCACCACTATTCCCGGCTAACTTTTGTATTTTTAGTAGAGACGGGATTTTGCCATGTTGGTCAGGCTGGTCTCAAACTCCTGACGTCATGATCCACTCGCCTCAGCCTCCCAAAGTGCTGGGATTACAGGCATGAGCCACCATGCCTGGCCCAACAATTTAATTTCTTACAGTTCTTTAGGCTGGGAAATCCAGGGTCTAGGGACTGTGTCTGGGGGGGGGCCTTCTTGCTGCTGAGGATGCTGTAGAATCCTGAGGCAGTGTGGGGCATCCCGTGGTGAGGGGCCTGTATGTGCTAACTCAAGTCTGTTTTTCTCCTCTTCTAAAGCCACTAATGCCTCACCCTCATGACCGCAGCTAATCCTAATCACCTCCCAAAGGTCCCACCCCTCAAATACCGCAAACTTCCCACCCTCTTAATACTGTTACAGTGGGGATTCAGTTTCAGAATGAGTTTTTGAAGAGACAAACATTCGAAACACAGCAAGGGGCAGGGCCAGGACTTGGAAAGGCAGAAGGTATGAAAGAAAGCAAAGCCAACCGCTGGCTGTAGCAGAGGAGAGACTGGGGGAAACGGGCATGAGAAATGTTATTTTATTTATATTTCTGTGTTACTTGACCAGCTACAATGTTCGTATACTACCTCAGTGATCTTTTTAAAATCTAATCAAATAAAAAACATTTTAAATAAAGTCAAGTTTTGAAATCAACACTCAAGGCCAGATGACATCAAACAAGTTGCATCAAAGCTGGGGAGGGATGGCTGGGCTCGATGGCTCACTCCCGTAATCCCAGCACTTAGGGAGGCTGAGGCTTGAGGCCAGGAGTTCAAGACCAGCCTGGGCAACATATCAAGACCCTTTCTCTACAAAAAAATTTAAAAATTAGCCAGGCGTGGTGGTGTGTACCTGTGGTCTCAACTGCCCAGGAGGCTGAGGCAGGAGGATAGCTTGAACCCAGGAATTTGAGGCTACAGTGAGCTATGCTCGTGTCACTGCACTCCAGCCTGGGTGACAGAGAGAGACCTTGTCTCAGAAAAAAAAAAAAAAGTCCTGGAAACTACCCAAATGCCACCCATGGTAGAATTAGCATGGAAATATTCACACAATGGAACACTAGATAGTAATGAGAATGAATGAATTACAGCTTTCAGAAGAAATAAGGACACTCTGCAGACTGGAGACAAATGTTAAATGGCGGTGCATACACTTCCAATCTCTTTCTTTCTTTCTTTCTTTCTTTCTTTCTTTCTTTCTTCTTTCTTTCTTTCTTTCTTTCTTTCTTTCTTTCTTTCTCTGTCTCTCTCTTTCTCTCTCTCTCTTTCTTTCTTTCTTTTCTTTGAGATGGAGTCTTGCTCTGTTGCCCAGGCTGGAGTGCAGTGGCACAATCTCTGCTCACTGCAACCTCTGCCTCCCAGGTTCAAGCAATCTCCTGCCTCAGCCTCCTGAGTAGCTGGGACTACAGGTGCACAGAACCAACAGGCTAATTTTTTTTGCATTTTTACTAGAGATGGGGTTTCACCATGTTGGCCAGGCTGATCTCCAACTCCTGACCTCAAGCAATCCATCCACCTTGGCCTCCCAAAATGTTGGCATTACAGGCATGAGCCACCGCACCTGGCCCAATCTATTTCTATAAACTTCAAGAACAGGCAGGCAGGTTTGATGAAGGTCTGATGAAGCCAGGAGAGTGGCTGCCTTTGACGGTAGTGAGGACTGACTAACGGGGTGTGAAGGGGTTCCCAGGGCCTGGCATGTTGAGCATCCTGACCTGGGTGCAGGGTCCGGCAGGCCCCAGTACCCCAGGCTCCCTCCTCCACAGTCTGGCAGGAGCCAGGCCCAGTCTCAGAACTCAGCTTCTGCAATTCCTCCCTCTCTTTCTGGTCTGACCCAGCTGGGGTCTACCGCCCCCAGAGAGAAGCCTGACCCCTTTCATGAATGAGCCCAGGCCCGGGACCGCGGCTGCAGCCACCCCTGGCAGGCTGGGCTGGTGCCTGTCGGTGGCGACCCTGAGTCCCTTGGACAGAGGACTAGAGAGATTTGCCCAGGCTCCTACACAAAGGGGGTTCTGTCCGTCTGTCCCACAGAGGCAAAGGACCGCGCAGGGCCAAGCTGGCCCCGGCTGTGCTAAGCCTCTCTCCCCCTCTCTGCTTGGCCCTGGCCGCTTCTTTGTGTC
The DNA here is from genome assembly GCF_003255815.1 of Theropithecus gelada. Taxonomy (NCBI): domain Eukaryota; kingdom Metazoa; phylum Chordata; class Mammalia; order Primates; family Cercopithecidae; genus Theropithecus; species Theropithecus gelada. The sequence goes on along the minus strand of NC_037679.1, from coordinate 93,370,836 downwards.
CATTCATGAATTCAAGGCTCCTCCTGAAAGGCCGGCAGTATCTTGGCTCAGTCTTTGGGAAACAGTCCTTGGACCGGTGCCACCTGGGAATGGTCATGAAATGAAATCCTAGGGCAGACAGTGATGGGAACAGGAAGGGGAATCTGAGCAAGGGGTGGAAGGGGCCCGGGCTTGCATCTCGTGCCAGAGGCGGGGGACTCTGGTATGACCTGCAGGAGAGAGCATTCAGGTGCACTGTGGTGGCATCCCATGTGAACGGCCCCCTGGGCCTGGGGGTACTGACCCGACAGATCTGAGACCAGCTCCCAGCCTTGGCACCCACCCTGTGGCTAGCCAGGAAATCTCTTCCCCTGTGGGATGAGAAGGGTCCGTATCTCCAAAGCCTGAACCATCTCCCAGCCTCAGGAGGCTCCCAGATACTATCAGGTGAGAAGGGGCCATGGTCATTACTGGTTGCTCTGAGTGGGGTTAGGAGGAGAGGTCACCCCAACAAAGATAGGGGCCCCTTTGCCACCTGTTCGTCCTCAGCTAGCTCCTGGGTCGGCCTGTGCGAACAGGCCACAGACACCATCCCTCACCATCAAGCCCTCCTTCCACCTCACCTAGGGGCTCTCACCCACCAATCATCTCCCAGAGATTCCTGTGACGTCATCAGCAGCCAATCAGAGTGTCCCAGGTTGGCGAGTCAGAGACAGCCTTACTTTGAGAGTTGGTAACTTTTCAGGCAATAGCAGAAAAAGGACACTTCTGGCCGGGCGTGGTGGCTCGCGCCTGTAATCCCAGCGCTTTGGGAGGCCGAGGCAGGTCGATCACTTGGGGCCAGGAATTCAAGACCAGCCTGGCCAACATGGTGAAACCCTGTCTCTACTAAAAATACAAAAATGAGCCTGGCGTGGTGGCGGGTGCCTGTAATCCCAGCTACTCAGGAGGCTGAGGCAGGAGAATCGCTTGAACCTGGGAGGCAGAGGTTACAGTGAGCCGAGATGTTACCACTGCACTCCAGCCTGGACGACAGAGTGAGACTCTGTCTCAAAAGAAAAAAAAAAGAAGACACTTTTTTTAAACAGTCAAATAATGCATTTTATTATATTCTTTATACTTTTTAAAACTTCTGTTTTAGGTTCAGGGGTACATGTGCAGGTTTGTTATGTAGGTAAATTGCATGTCACGGGGGTCTGGTGTCCCTGACTCAAATAAAGAAATAAATAAATGTCTTCCTAACAGCACCAGGAATTTTGCACCAGAAATGTATCTTTAAAGAGTCCTTTAGGTGACAAAATAATCCATGCCAAAGGACACTTTAAAGATACATTTGTGGTGCCACATTCCTGTTGCTGGTGGGAGGTCATTTATTTATTTATTTTTATTTTTTGAGATGAAGTCTCACCCTGTCTCCCAAGTTGAAGTGCAGTGACATGATCTCAGCTCACTGCAGCCTCTGCCTCCTGAGTTCAAGTGATCCTCCTGCCTCGGCCTCCCGAGTAGCTGGGACTACAGGCACGTGCCACCATGCCCAGCTAATTTTTGTATTTTTAGTAAAGACAGCGTTTTGCCATGTTGGCCAGGCTGGTCTTGAACTCCTGACCTCAGGTGATCCACTGCCTTAACCTCCCAAAGTGCTGGGATTACATGCGTGAGCCACCATGCCCGGCCTCATTTTTAATTTTTTTTTTTTTTTCTGTAGAGATGGGGGGGTCTTGCCATGTTGGCCAGGCTGGTCTCAAACTCCTGGTCTCATGTGATTCTCCTGCCTTGGCCTCCCAAAGTGCTGGGATTACAGGTGTGAGCCACCCGGCCCTGCCTGGGAGGACATTTCTTTTCTTTTTTTTTCTTTTTTTTTTCTTAATTAAAAAAATTTTTTTGAATTAATTAGAAATAGAGTCTTGCTATGTTGCCCAGGCTGGTCTTGAACTCCTGGCCTCAAGCAATCCTCCTGCCTCAGCCTCTCAAAGTGCTGAGATTACAGGCATGAGCCATACACGCAGCCCTAGGCGGACATTTCTAATTCCCACTACACTTTCCATCCTGTCTATACCTCTTTTTTTTTTTTTTTGAGATGGAGTTTCGCTCTTGTTGCCCAGGCTGGAGTGCAATGGTGCTATCTTGGCTCATTGCAACCTCTGCCTCCCAGGTTCAAGCGATTCTCCTGCCTCAGTCTCCTGAGTAGCTGAGATTATAGTCGCCTGCTATCATGCCCGGGTAATTTTTTGTATTTTTAGTAGAGATGGAGTTTCACTATATTGGCCAGGCTGGTCTCAAACTCCTGACTTTGTGATCTGCCTGCCTCGGGCTCCCAAAGTACTGGGATTACAGGCATGAGCCACTGCGCCTGGCCTTTTTTCTGTATTTTTAGTAAACATGGGGTTTTATCATGTTGACCAGGATGGTCTCGATCTCCTGACCTCGTGATCCACCCACTTCAGCCTCCCAAAGTGCTGGGATTACAGGCGTGAGCCACCACCGTGCCCAGTCGGTCCTGCCCTTTTCAACTCACACCCTACCCATTTCACAGAAGAGAAGACTGAGACCCAACTGCTCTACCCTGATGCCCCCTAGCAGTGCCCATTACCTAGCTTGTGTCAAAGGGCAGGGGGAGAGTTTAGGCTGACCACGCACATTGTGGCCACAGAAAACCTCTAGATTTGGAGTCCAGTGGCCAGCATGTTAGCCCTGCAGTCCAGCCCTGGCTGTGCAACCCAGGAAATGGTACTCAACCTCCCAGAGCTTGAAGCCCTTATGGAAAATTCCTGTCCTAGACACTTCACAAACTGCCTTGAGAGCCGAAGAGGAGGGCAGCTTGAAGACAAATCACTGTTGTTGACTGATTATTTTATTTTACCTTATTTTTTGAGACAGGATCTTGCTCTGTCACTCAACGTGCAGTGGCATGATCACAGCTCACTGCAGCCTCAAACCCCTGGGCTCAAGTGATCCTCCCACTGCAACCTCCTGAGTAGCTGGGACTATAGGTGCATGCCACCACCCCCAACTAATTTTCTGTTTATTTTTTGTAGAGATGGGGGTCTCACTATGTTGCCCAGGCTGGTCTTGAACTCGAGCTCAAGCAATCTTCCCACCTCAGCTCCCCAAACAGCTGGGGACTACAGGTGCACACTACCACATGCAAGAGTCCCTCTCTACAAAAAATGTAAAAATTAGCTGGGTATGGTGGCACGTGCCTGTAGTCCCAGATACTGGGGAGGCTGAGGAGGGAGGATCGGCTTGAGCCCGGGAGTTTGAGGCTGTAGTGAGCTATGATCAAACCACTGGGCCGGGCGCGGTGGCTCAAGCCTGTAATCCCAGCACTTTGGGAGGCTGAGACGGGCGGATCACGAGGTCAGGAGATCAAGACCATCCTGGCTAACACGGTGAAACCCCGTCTCTACTAAAAAATACAAAAAACTAGCTGGGAGAGGTGGCAGGCGCCTGTAGTCCCAGCTACTGGGGAGGCTAAGGCAGGAGAATGGCGGGAACCCAGGAGGCGGAGCTTGCAGTGAGCTGAGATCTGGCCACTGCACTCCAGCCTGGGTGACAGAGCGAGACTCCGTCTCAAAAAAAAAATTAAAAAAAAAAAAAAAATGATCAAACCACTGCACTTCAGCCTGGGCAACAGAGCAAGAAAAAAAAAATTGGAATCCATTCTGAAAGATATTAGCAAATCCTTCCCATCCCTCCCTCGACCCCAGGGAAACATTAGCCCTGGGCTCACTTGGAGGGAGCAAAGGTGGCTCTAGTTCCAGAGATGAGGGGAGCCAGGGGAGAGCCCACCCTCCTGCTGGAACCAAGAGGCATGACCTGGTCAGCTCACCCCACGCTGGATCTGTGGAGCAGGCTCCAGAGTGGTTGATGCTCTCCATTTTTCAACCCTCTCAGCACTCCTAGTATTCCTGCAAAAGGACTGGTGGAAGATCAAGGAGGCCTTGGAATGGCCATTCTCCACCAAAATAGTCCAACCCCGGCCAGTGGCCATGGGTCCAGTGTGCCATCGCAGAGCTCAGAATACGAGAGACAGTCTCTCTGGGTCCTGCTGAACCCTGCTACTTCTTCTTCTTTTTTTTTTTTTTTTTTTTTTTTTTTGGTGAGACAGAGTCTAGCTTTGTTTCCCAGGCTGGAGCACAGTGGGGCGATCTCAGCTCACTGCAAGCTCCGCCTCCCAGGTTCACACCATTCTACTGGCTCAGCCTCCCAAGTAGCTGGGACTACAGGGTCCTGCCACCATGCTCGGCTAATTTTTTTTTTTTTTTTTTTGTATTTTTAGTAGAGATGGGGTTTCACTCTGTTAGCCAGGATGTTCTTTGTTCTTTTTCTTCTTTTCTTCCCTCTCCCTCTCCCTCTCCTTCTTCCTGTTCCTCTTTTCTTTTTTTTCTTTCCTTCTCTCCTTCTTCTTTCCCTTTACTTTTTCTTCCTTCTTCCTTCCTCCTCCTCTTTCTTCTTCGTCTTCTTCCTCTCTCTCTTTCCTTCCCTCCCCTTTCTTTCTTTTTATTTTTTTTGAGACAATCTTGCTCTGTCACCCAGGCTGGAGTGTAATGGCGCAATCTTGGCTCACTGCAACCTCTGCCTCCCAGGTTCAAGTAATTCTCCTGCCTCAGCCTCCGGAGTGGCTGGGACTACAGGCACCCTCCATCATGCCCAGCTAATTTGTATATTTTAGTAGAGACAGGGTTTCACCATGTTGGCCAGGCTGTTCTTGAACTCCTGACCTCGTGATCCACCCGCCTTGGTCTCTCAAAGTGCTGGGATTATAGGCATGAGCCACCTCACCCAGCCCTTCCCTCCCCTTTCTCCCTTCCTTTCCTTTGGAGACCTCACCCTGTCACCCAGGCTGGAGTGCAGTGGTGAAATCTTGGCTCACTGCAGCCTCCACCTCCAGGGTTCAAACGATTCTCCTGCCTCAGCCTCCTAAGTAGCTGGGATTACAGGTGTGCACCAACACACCTGGCTAACTTTTGTATTTTTAGTGGAGATGGGGATTCACCATGTTGCCCAGACTGGTCTCCAGCTCCTGAGCTCAAGTGATCCGCCTGCCTTGGCGTCAAAGAGTGCTGGGATTACAGGTGTGAGCCACCGCACCCAGCCCCTTTCCTTCTTTCCTCCAGGACAGAGGAATGAAAATTCCAAAGCAGAGAGCTCTGAAATAGGTTCAAGCCAGTTTCCAGCCCAACTCCTTTCCCAAAGACCAGAATTCGGTATTCATTCCTATGTAAAGCAGCTGCCTGCTCAGAGAAGATTCCTCTGGAGACCTACACCTCTCTGGGGCAAAATGCACACACACACACACACACACACACACACACACCCCACCCTGTGCACACAATCCCAGGAGCTTCACAGAGTCGAAACACCATCCATGCATCCTAAGAATAGCCACGCTCCAAACACGTACTGATCAATTTGTTTCTGCGGCCTTTCTCTGAAAGAAATGAAACCTTGGCTTTACCTAAGATAATAATGAAAATCCAAGTACTTTAAAAAGCTGAGTCCGGTGATGCTGAAGGGAGGTGGGGGTGCAGAGTCTTCACTAAGAGGGGATCTTGAAAAAGCATAAAATTGCAACCGCGTGAGTGAAACAAAGGATTCAGACAATGATAACCAATGGATGCCAAGACCACCAGGTGAGAGGCTGCTGAGTAACAGGATGGTGAAAAGGACCTCAGGATCTCTCATCCCAGGGGTTACCTTACAGCCCCCATGGATCAACCTAGCACCACGGGAGGCAGGTCTACCAGATATCTCCCAATGAGACAAAGTACACCGCATGGCCTATAATCCTCCTGGCCTTTCTTTCTTGTTATTTTTAGAGGCAGGGTCTGGTTCTGTTGCCGAAGCTGGAGTGCAGCGGTGCAATCATAGCTCACTGCAGTCTCGAACTCCTGGGCTCAACGGATCCTCCCACCTCCCCAGTAGCTGGGACGACAGGCTTGTGCCGCACTACAAGAAAGAAATATCTGAGACTGGGTAATTCATCAAGAAAAGCAGTTTAGGCTGGGCGTGGTGGCTCATACCTGCAATCCCAGCACTTTGGGAGGCCGAGATGGGCCGATTACCTGAGGTCAGGACTTCAAGACCAGTCTGGCCAACTTGGTGAAACCCCGTCTCTACTAAAAATACAAAAATTAGCTGGGTGTGGTGGTGCGTGCTTGTAATCTCAGCTGCTCCAGAGGCTGAGGCAGGAGAATCGCTGGAACCGGGAGGTGGAGGTTGCAGTGAGCTGAGATCGTGCCACTGCACTCCAGCCTGGTGACGGAGCAAGACTCTGTCTCAAAAAAAAAAACGAAAAAATAAAAAATAAAAAGAAAAGCGGTTTAATTGGCTCATGATTCTGCAGGCTGCACAGGAAGCGTGGTGGCTTCTGCTCCTGGGGAAGACGCAGAAAGCTCCCAATCATGGTGGAAGGCAAAGGGGCAGCAGGTGCCTCGCATGGGAGAAGCAGGAGGAAGGGAGAGGGGTACTACACACTTTTTTTTTTTTTTTGAGACAGAGTCTCACTCTGTCGCACAGGCTGGAGTGCAGTGCTGTGATCTCAGCTCACTGCAACCTCCACCTCCCAGGTTCAAGCGATTCTCCTGCCTCAGCCTCGTGAGTATCTGGGATTACAGGGCACGCCTCCACGCCTGGCTAATTTTTTGTATTTTTAGTAGAGATGGGGTTTCACCGTGTTAGCCAGGATGGTCTCGATCTCCTAACCTGGTGATCTGCCTGCCCTGGCCTCCCAAAGTGCTGGGATTACAGGTGTGAGCCCCCGCGCCCAGTCACTACACACTTTTTAACGACCAGATCTCACAAGAACTCCTTCACTATCTCAACCAAGGGGGATGCTGCTAAACCATTCATGAGAAACCGCCCCCATGATCCAATCACCTCCCACCAGGCCCCGCCTCCAACATCGGGGAATAGGAGATTGGAGCAGAGACACAGATCCAAACCATATCAAACTCTGTACAAGTGTTATGAACTGCATGTTGGCATCATCTCAAAATCCACACCTTGAGACCGGGTGTGGTAGCTCACACCTGTCATCCCAGCACTTTTGGAGACTGAGGCAGGCAGATCACCTGAGGCCAGGAGTTCGAGACCAGCCTCGGGGGGATCCCCATCTCTACTAAAAATACAAAAATTAGCTGTACATGGTGGTGCACACACCACACCTGTAGTACCAGCTACTCGGCAGGATGAGGCAGGAGAATTACTTGAACCTGGGAGGCGGAGGTTGCAGTGAGCCGAGATTGCGCCACTGCCCTCTAGCCTGAGTGACACTGACAAAAAAAAAAAAAAAAAAATCCACATGTTGAAATCCTCACTCCTCAATGTGATAGTATTAGGAGGCCAGGCCTCTGGAAAATGACAAGGTCATGAGGGTGGAGCCCTCACAAATGGGATTAGTGCCCCTAGAAGAAGAGGCCAGAGAGCTCCTTCTGCCACATGAGTCTGTAAGAAGTCTACCATCTACCACCTGGGAACAAATCTGACTGTGCTGACACTTTGATCTTGACTTCCAGCCTCCAGAACTGTAGGAAATAAATTTTTGTGTTTTTTTCTTTCCAAAATTATTTTTAGGTTCTATAAATTTCTGTGGTTTATAAGCCAGCTAGTCTAGGCTAAAGTGCAGCGGCACGGTCACGTCTCACACAGCCTCCACCTCCCAAGCTCAGGTGATCCTCCCACCTTGGCCTCCAGAGAAGCTGGGACTACAGGGTTTCACCACCACGGCCAACTAATTTTTGTATTCTTTTGTACAAAAGATGGTTGCAGTGAGCTGAGCCAACATGGCAAAACCCGTCTCTACTAAAAATAGAAAAACTAGTTGGGCACAGTGGCACACACCTATAACCCCAGCTACTCGGGAGGCTGAGGAAGGAGAATCACTTGAGCCTGGGAGGTGAAGGTTGCAGTGAGCCGAGATCACACCACTGCACTCTCGACTCTGTCTCAAATAAAATTGTTATTGTTGAATTATTATCACCTATACTCACCCTGCTGTGCTATCAAATATTAGGCCTTATTCATTCATTCTAACTATTTTTTGGTACCCATTAGCCATCCCAACCTCCTTCCCACCTGCCCACTCCCCTTCCCAGCCTCTGGTAACCATCTTTCTGCTCTCTATGTCCAGAGTTCAATTGTTTTGATTTTTCAATCCCACAAATAAGTGAGAACGTGCAATGTTTGTCTTTCTGTGCCTGGCATATTTCACTTAACAGAATGATCTCCACTTCCATCTATGTTGTTGCAAATGACAGAATCTCAGTCTTTTTTTTTTTTTAGATGGAGTCTCACTCTGTTGCCAGGCTGGAGAGCAGTGGCGCAATCTCTGCTCACTGCAACCTCCTCTTCCCGGGTTCAAGTGATTCTCCTGCCTCAGCCTCCCGAGTAGCTGGGACTATAGGCACCCACAACCACGCCCGGCTAATTTTTGTATTTTTAGTAGAGACGGGGTTTCACCATATTGGCCAGGATGGTCTCCAACTCCTGATCTGATCGCCCACCTCAGCTTCCCAAAGTGCTGGGATTACAGGCATGAGCCACTGTGCCCGGCCAGAATATCAGTCTTTTTATGGCTGAACAGTACTATGGCATTTTATAAGAGTAGTGTGAACAAGCTAAGACAATTTGATCACAATTTTGCATCAGTGTTAAATTTCCTTTTTCCCCCATCTCCTCTCTCATATTTAACAAATGACCTGCCTATGTTACCATTTCCGGCTAGGTATTTTTAGAATAATTTTTTTCACTGTGGTAAAACACCCATCAAATGTCCTATCCTAACCATTTTTAAGCATACAATTTGCTGTCATTAATTACATTCACCTTCTTTTGTGTGTGTGTGTGTGTGTGTGAGAGAGAGAGAGAGAGAGAGAAATGGAGTTTCGCTCTTGTCGCCTAGGATGGAGTGCAATGGCGCAATCTCAGCTCACTGCAAACTCTGCCTCCTGGGTTCAAGCGATTCTCCTGCCTCAGCCTCCCGAATAGCTGGGATTACAGGCATGCACCATCATGCCTGGCTAATTTTGTAATTTTAGTAGAGACGGTGTTTTGCCATGTTGGTCAGGCTGGTCTCGAACTCCCTACCTCAGGTGATCTGCCTGCCTCTGCCTTCCAAAGTGTTGGGATTACAGGTGTGAGCCACTGTGCCCAGCCCTACATTCACCTTCTTATACCACCGTCACCACCATTCATTCCCAGAACTCTTTTCATCTTGCAAAACTGAAACCCTGTCCCTATTAAACACTAATTCCCCATTCCCTGCCCACCCCCACCTGCCTCTGCCAGCCACCACTCCACTTCCTGTCTCTATGGATTTGACTCCTCGAGGGACTTCAGATAAGTGGAATCATACAGTATTTGTCCCCTTGGGGCTGATTTCATTTAGCATAATGAATGTCCTCGTGGTCCATCCAGGCTGCCACGTGTGCCAGAATTTCCTTCCTTTTTAAAGCTAACTTTTTTTTTTTTTTTTTGAGTTGGAGTCTCACTCTGTTGCCCCACAGGCTAGAGTGCAGTGGCGTGATCTCAGCTCACTGCACCCTCCGCCTCCCGGATTCAAGCAATCCTTGTGCCTCAGCCTCTTAAGTCGCTGGGATTACAAGCATGCACCACCACATCCGGCTAATTTTGCATTTTTAGTAGAAACAGGGTTTCACCATCTTGGCCAGGCTGGTCTCGAGCTCTTGACCCCAGGTGACCCACCCGCTTCAGCCTCACAAAATGCTGGGATTACAGGGATGAGCCACAGTGCCCAGCCTAAATTTCCTTATTTTGATCTCATTGCATAAGAGAGTGCCCTGAAGGGTTTGTGGGTCTAGGGGCCTGATGTCCATAGGCAACTCTCACAGTACAGGAGGTGAAGGGCAGCCCTGACCCCACGAGGCACCTGCAGCTCCAGCCCGCCTGCAACCCTATCCTTGGAATCCTGAGAGCTACTCCCTTGATAACTGTGATGGCAGCCTCGAAAGTAGCTTCCGTCCCTTTATTTTCTTCCCTCTGGAGCCCAAGTCATGCTGCCCTCAGTTTAAAAGTGGTTAATGGTGCCATAGAGCCCATGGAACAGTGGTTGGGTGTGCCCGGGGCCCGCTGGGACCAGGCTCAGTATCCTCTCCACACCCAGCCTGTGTTGCAGCCTCACCAGACCCTGCCCTGGGTTCCTGCACTTCACCCCGCCATGCCCTCATTTTTCAATGTCCTTCCCTCACCCTGGAACACTCCTATTCATTCTGAAGAGCCCACCTGCATGCTGCAACCTCCGAGGCTTGTTCTGTCCTGTCATGGACACCTGTGGTTTCTGCCCATCCAGCAACTAGCCCAACTCATTCTTCCCCACCCCACCTCCTGAGACAAGGTCTCTGTCTGTCACCCAGGCTAGAATGCAGTGGCACCATCATGACTCACTGTAACCTCAATCTCCTAGGCTCAGGTGATCCTCCCATCTCAGCCTCCAAAGTAGCTGGGACTACAGGCGTGAGCCACCACATCTGGCTAATTTTTAAAATTTTTATACACGCAGGGTCTTGCTATGTTGCCCAGACAGGTCTGAAACTCCTGGGCTCAAGCAATCCTCCCATCACAGCCTTCCAAGTAGCTGGGACTATAGGTACGTGCTACCATGCCCAGCTAATTTTTTGCCTTTTTTTGGAGAGACAGGGTTTCACCAAGTTGCCCAGGTTGGTCTTGAACTCCTGGGCTCTAGTGATCTTCCAGTTCAGCCTCCCAAAGTGCTGGGATTACAGGCATGAGCCATCTTGCCCGGCCTCATTGATGCAAGGTTTGTGAATGCATCAATTAACCAACTAACCAGCTGTGGGTAGTGGACAAGCCAGGGATGCCCACCACATGCCAGACCACGCTGGCCCCTTAGGGGACAAAAGAGGGTTTGAATAGCCCCAGCCCACTCCTGCTCTGAGTGGCTTGCAGTCTGGCTGGGGAGATATGTGCAAAGCTGAAGGACCTGTGGAGCCATCGCCTGCTCATTCCTGAAGGATCCTGAAAGGCCCAGGACTTGGGACAAGCCTGGAAGGGTGGGCTGTGCCTGGATGAATGTGAAGATGCGTTTCTGCACTGCTGATGAAGTGGGGTTTCCAGGCAAATCTCAATTCCTATTTCTCCCTGCATATTCGTCAACTCAGCTGTTCAGTCAAGGAGGAAAGAAACACGCGGAGACCTGCTGGTGCTGAAAGAACAGCTCCCCCCCAGGCAAGGGCAGGGCGGCCACTGCCCCAACACTGCATGGTATCAGTCCATTGTTTATTTGGCATCTACTGTATAGCACTCTGCATGCATTTCCTCACAGTCAGTACTACCAAGAAGGCATCCTTTTTTTGTTTGTTTGTTTTTTAGATTCTCATAGGAGCACGAACCCTATTGTGAACTGCACATATGGGGATCTCGGTTGCGCGCTCTGTATGAGAATCTTTTTTTTTTTTTTTTGAGACAGTCGTGCTCTGTCGCCCAGGCTGGAGTGCAGTGGCACAATCCCGGATCACCGCAGCCTCCGCGTCCTGGGTTCAAGCAATTCTCCTGCCTCAGCCTCCCAAGTAGCTGGGATTACAGACACCCACCACCACACCTGGCTAATTTTTGTATTTTTAGTAGAGAAGGGTTTCGCCATGCTGGCCAGGCTGGTCTTGAACTCCTGGCCTCAAGTGATCTGCCCACTTCAGCCTCCCAAAGTGTTGGTATTACAGCCCTGAGCCACCACACCTGGCCTTTTTTTGTTTGTTTTTTTGCTTGGTTGGTTGGTTTTTTAGAGACATGGTCTTGATATAATGATCAGGGTGGTCTTGAACTCCTGGCCTCAAGTAATGCACTGGGATTACAGTCATGAGACACCATACCCAGCCAAAGAAGGCATCTTAATCCCTGTTTCCTCAATCCCTACAGCTCCCCACCTCAGCTGGCCATATTCTTATCTGAAGTGTTATCACATAGTTATTATCTGTTGTATGCTTCCCACAGAAGAATGTGGCTCCAGGAGGGCGGGGAATTGTCTTGGTCAGCACCACCTTGGCTACTTCCAACAGGTGCACACGGCAGCTGGAAACACCATCAATATCAACACATTCCTACAACTCCTGAACTCCTGCAGGTGTTGGGCAACACTTGACTTGTATAAAACCAGATTCCAATTCTTTACGCTGGCAACTAGATGGACATTGAACCCTCGGCCTGAGTGGTTTCATTTTCGTGCGATTCAGTCTCTCTCTCTTTTTTTAAGACGGAGTGTCACTCTGTCACTCAGACTGGAGCAGTGCAGTGGCAAGATCTTGGCTCACTGCAACCTCTGCCTCCCGAGTTCAAGCAATTCTCCTGCCTCAGCCTCTCGAGTAACTGGGACTACAGGCGCCTGCCATCACACCTGGCTAATTTTTGTATTTTTAGTAGAGACAGGGTTTTCCCATGTTGGTCAAGCTGGTCTCAAACTCCTGACCTTAGGTGATCCACCTGCCTTGGCCTCTCAAAGTGCTGGAATTACAGGCATGGGGCGCCGCACCTGGCCTCAATCTCATTTTCATAAAATATTTCGGTTTTACTGAACTACTTTGGACTTTAAATTTTTATAGTTATTCATCTTACATTTACATTTTGCCTTTTATTTTATTGTATTTTTTAGAGATGGAGTTGTTCTATCACCCAGGCTTGAGTGCAGTGGCGTGGTCATAGCTCACTGCAGCCTTGAACTCCTGGGCTCAAGGGATCCTCCTACCTCAGCCTCCTGAGTAGCTGGGACCACAGGCACACAACCATGCCCAGTTAATTTTTTTCTTTTTGTAGAGGCAGGGATCTCACTTTGTTGCCAAGGCTGGTCTCAAACTCCTGGACTCCAGAGATCCTCCCATCTCAGCCTCCCAAAGCACTGGGGTTACAGGCATGAGTCACTGCACCCAGACAGTTAGGCTTCTTATGCACTGGATATGAAAGTGGTATCTCATTTGACATTGTCTTGGTTACCACTGAGAGGGAGCAGTTCTTCACATGCTCACCTGTGTTCTCTTCCAAGAAATCCCTGTCCATGTCTTTTACACTTTCTATTGGGTTGTCTTTTGCTATTTCTTATTCTCTCTATATTTTGGATATTAATTACTTGTTGGTTAAATGTGTTGCAAATATGTCCTTCACACTGTGGCTTGTCTTCTACTTTCTTCATGGCATTTTTGATTAACAGAAACTTAATTTTTTTTTCTTTTTTTGAGACGGGGTCTCCCTCTGTCACCCAGGCTGGAGTGTGGGGGCTCAGTCTCAGCTCATTTGCAGCCTCGATCCCCAGGCTCAAGCAAGCCTCCCACCTTAGCCTCCTGAGTAACTGGGACTACAGGCGCACTCCACCATGCCCAGCTAATTGTATTTTTTTGTAGAGATGGGGTTTCACCATGTTGCCCAAACTGGTCTTGAACTCCTGGACTCAAGCGCTCCTCCCACCTCGGCCTCCCAAAATGTTGGGATTACAGGCATAAACCACCTTGCCCAGGCTGAAACTTAATTTTTAATGTAGCCAAGTTCATCAATTTTTTTTTATGATTTGTACTTTATGTGCCTTCAGAAACCTTTACTTACCCCAAAGTTCAAAAGTTATTCTTTTACAGATTCTCAAAGTTTTCAACTTTTTTATTTATTTCACATTTACATCTTTCATCCCTCTGAAAGTGCCTTTTCTGTATGGTGTGAGGTAGGGTTCCTGTTCCACTGTTGTCATCTGAATAGTGAATCGTCTCAGTACCATTTATCCAATAGACCATCCTTGCCTAGGTTTATCAGCAACACCATCTTTGGTAAAAATAAAATACCTTTTTAAAAGTTGAGATGGGGTCTTGCTATGTCGCCCAGAGTGTTCTCAATCTCCTGGCCTCAAGTGATCCTCCAGCCTTGGCCTCAGGTGTAGCTAGGATTACAGGCATGTGCTACCACATACAGCTTAAAATGCCTTTACATGCATAAATCTATTTCAGGCCTCTTTATTCTTATCCACTGGTCAATTGGCCCAACCATGCACCAACACGATACTGTCTTAATTCTTACAGCTTTATGATACGAATGTTTCTTGGTGTACAAAAACCATTCCAGGTGACCAGGTGGTTACTTACATCAAAGACTCTAGGTTAGAACCTAGGGGTTAGCTGGCCCTAGAAACAGAGACTCCAAGAAGACAGCATTTTTTACAATGTCACACAGCATTTAATTTGGAATACTCATCTCTCACCACAGAAGATACCAATATGGTAGACACAATCCACATGCGGTTACTGAGTACTTGGAATTGACTAGTCCAAATTCAGACTGGCTGTAAGTATAAAATGCACATTAGATGCTGAAGACTTGTGGTGAAAAAATGTAAAATATCTCGTAAATAATGTGTTCATATTCATTGCATGTTGATATGATAATGCTTTGCATATAAAGAGTAAACTAAAATATATTCTAAAAATTATAATAATTTCACCTGTTTATTTTTACCTTCTTATAACAAGATGGAATATCAAGCACACATTAAACTGAGTGTCTACTAGAAAATTTAAAGCTGGCCGGGCATGGTGGCTCACACCTGTAATCCCAGCACTTTGGGAGGCCGAGGTGGGTGGGTCATTTGAGGTGAGGAGTTCGAGACCAGCCTGGTCAATATGGTGAAACCCTACCTCTACTAAAAATACAAAAATTAGCCAGGTGTGGTTGCAGGCATCGGTAGTCCCAGCTACTCGGGAGGCTGAGGCAGGAGAATTGGTTAAACATGGGAGGTGGAGGTTGCAGTGAGCTGAGATTGTGCCATTGCACTCCAGCCTGGGTGACAGAGTGAGACTCCATCTCAAAACTAAATAAATAAAATAAAGCCACATCTGTGGCTTGTATATTTCTCATGGACAGCCCTGGATTATGTCATTAAATTCATTCAATCAGCTGGGTGCAGGGGTTCATGCCTATAATCCCAACACTTCCAGAGGCTAAGGCAGGAGGATCACTTGAGCCTAGGAGTTCAAGACCAGCCTGGGCAACATAGTGAGACCCCATCTGTACAAATACTTTTTTTTTTTTTAATTAGCCAGGCATGGTGGTGCACACCCGTAGTCCCAGTTACTCAGGAGGCTGAGACAGGAGAATCATGTTTGCCTAGGAGTTTGAGGCTGCAGTGAGCTATGATCATACCACTATATTCTAGCCTGGGCAAAAGAGTAAGATCCTATCTTTAAAAAAAAAAAAAAAAAAATCACTTAATCAATAAGCCTTTATTACGGACCTAATTTGCAGACCGTACAGTTGTAAGGACTGCACAATGAGGAAGGGAACAGAAATAGAACTAATCCACGCAATCCATTTTCTCCCTGGTCCCGTCACCCATAGAAGCTGCATTGGCCCAAGCGTGAAAGACTGACCAGCTCCAGATCCCTATTCTAATTCCAGAGCAGCCAGCATAACTGTCCAAATCTAGAGACCATTTAGACCAGCTCTCCTGACTTTACAAATCAACCCGCTGGGGTCAAGAGAGGTTGAGACATCTACCAAGGTCACACAGCAGGTGTGGGACAGGACCGGGCTGGTTGCTGAGACTTCAGAGTTCCTTCCCTTCGTGTCCATGTTGGCAGCCTTCAACCCAGGGTTTCTCCCTTTCCCGTGAACAGTTCACCAACTTACGTCTCACAAAATTCCCTGGAGTCAGCCTTTACAACTCCAAGTACCCACTGTGGGAGGCCGAGGTGAGAGGATCTCTTCAGCCTAGGAATTCAAGACCAGTTTGGGCAACATGGCAAGACCCCGCCTCTACTAAAAATACAAAAATTTAGCCAGGCGTGGTGGCGGGCGCCTGTAGTCCCAGCTACTCAGAAGACTGAGGCAGGTGAATCACTTGAACCTGGGAAGCGGAGGTTGCAGTGAGCTGAGATCATGCCACTGCACTCCAGAGTGGGCAACAGAGTGAGACTCCGTCTCAAAAAAAATATGTATATACAAAAATTATCTGGGTATGGTGGTGGTCCACACCTGGAGTCCTAGCTACTCTGGAGGCTGAGGCAGGAGGATCGCTCAAGCCCAGGAATTTGAGGCCGTAGTGAACCATGACTGTGCCACTGCACTCCAGCCTTAGTCTGGGTGAGAGAGAGAGACCCTGTCTCAAAGAAAAAAAAACAAAGGCGGGAGGCAGTGGGTCACGCCTGTAATCCCAGAACTTTGGGAGGCCGAGGCAGGTGGATCACAAGGTCAGGAGATTGAGACCATCCTGGCTAACACCGTGAAACCCCGTCTTTACTAAAAATACAAACAATTAGCCAGGCATGGTGGCAGGTGCCTGTAGTCCCAGCTGCTCGGGAGGCTAAGGCAGGAGAATCGCTTGAAACCAGGAGGCAGAGGTTTCAGTGGGTCGAGATCATGCCATTGCACTCCAGCCTTGGCAACAAGAGGGAGACTCCATCTCAAAAAAAAAAAAAAAAAAAAAAAAAAGGTAAGTCCAGTCCAGTTCACAATCTGGCCAACAGCAAATCCGCAGGAACTCATCCTCAAGTCCTTCCCAAGTGCATCACCTTCCCGGGTGGGATTCCCCAAGTTTAGGAAAGATAGACTCATCATGTCCCCTGGGGGAAAGAGAGGGTGAGACTGAGGGGGAAGGAAGGGCTCCATCCTGTCCCCTAGCCTTCCCTACCCTGGACACCATTCTAGCCCTGAGCTTCTGTTGTTAAGCTGTGCTCAATCTGACCAGAACTCATAGAGACTTCAGGGGCACCAGGGGACTCTCAACAACCAGTTGCAAGTAATAAGCCACACTGATGTGAGTAGGAAAAATACTGCCAACCCATCTCCCACTCACCATCCACTGGAGCCTCAGCACACACCAGGCCCCTCTGTTCACGAAGGCAGGAGACCCTCGGTGGCAGAGGGGGAAAGGTGACCTGGAGGACAGCCTGGTGCCCCCTCCAAAGAGGCCCCAGGGGCTGCTCCCACCAGAACAGTCTGTGCTCCCCAAAGACCACTGGGGACCGAGGAGCAACTTTAGGAGGGGTTTTTCATGCCAGCTTCCAGGCAAGCACACCGCCCCAAAAAATCTTAAAGATATGTAATAAGGAGAAACCCCCTCCCCACACCCACCTTCTTCACTGGAATTTCGAGCAACAGGAGCCTAACTTCTATTCAGCTCTCACAGTTGCTGCTATCACCATTTTACAGACGAGACCGAGGTTCTGAGGGGACCACGGAGTTCACACTATGAAAAGACTTGGAGGTACAGGTGCCCCCTCCCCTCCTGAGCCTCAGTTTCTTCATCTGAAAAGAGCACTTACTCTTTCCTCCGACTTGCTGGAAGGGTGGACAGAGGTGGTACCAATGCCTTTTGCCATGAACAAGAGTGCCCAAGAGAGACCCAGCGTAACTGCCCGAGCGTAACTTGGCTGGGCTCCAGGCGCTGTGCAAAGTGCTTTGCAAGTGCCAGCTCGCTTAATCCTCACGGGGACCCAGGACACGGGGACTCGCATAATCCCCGTTTTGCAAACGTGGAAATGAGATTCAGATAAGTGAAGCGACTTGTCCAACAGCACCCAGCGAGGAGGCGCGGGCATCCCGGTTACTCCATCCCAGCGCCAAGACGAGGCTGCCTGGGTCCTGGTTTTCTCGGGCGGGGGTGAGGGGTCCGCTGATCCCCTCGAGTGCTCCGGGCTGCGGGGCCCGAGTACCAAGGTGGCTCCCGCGGTCCCCGCTGCCGCGCGCCCCTCCCTACCTCCCCCCCGCGGACCCCCGCAGCCGCCGCTCACCTAGCGTACTTAGTCTTCTGGAAATCCAGCAGCCTGGGGGCGAACATCGCGGCGCTTCCATGGGAATCCGGCCTCGGGCTCAGAGAGCAGGCAGCTGGCAGAGCCTGGGGGGCGCGGCGGCCACAGCAGCAGGTTGGAGGGCGCGCGGCGGGGGCCAAGGGTACCTGGTCCGCGCCCGGAGCCGGAGCCCAAGCCCGAGGCGGAGCTGGAGGCGCCCGGAGCCGCCGACGCCAAAGCCAGAGCAGATGGTGGCGGGGGCGGGGCGGGCCTGCGGGCGGGCGGGCGGGATGACGGGGGCGCGGGGGGGCTCCGGGGCACGCGCCGCCAATCGCCTGGGCCCGGCCCCCTCCCTCCCGCGACCCCGCCGCCTCCGCTGGGGTGGAGGAGGGTCGTGGGGAGATGGGGGATGGGAGAGGTGGGGGTGAGGAAGTGGGCGTAAGGAGTGGGGGCGGGGCGGGGGGTCCTGGCCGTGCGCGCGAGCCGCCCATCGCCCAGGCCTTGGGCGGCCCTGGCCCTGGCCCCTTCCCGCCGTGCCCTTGCTGGAAGCGGGGAAGAGGGGGTTGGTGGGGTAGGGAGCGGCAAGTGGTAGTAGGGGGAGCGGGAAGTGGTAGTAGGGGGAGCGGGAAGGATTGGGAAGGGGGTGTGGGGGGTGGAATGCAAAGTTGGGGGGCTGAGGGAGTGGGGGAGGGGGAAGGGGACGGGAGTGGGAACTGAGGGTGCTGGAGGGGTTGGGGGAAGTGGGAAGTGGGGGGTAAGGAGAGTGGGAATGGATGTGGGACGAGTGGGAAGTAGGGGGGTTGGTGGGGAGTGTGGGTGGGGGAGTAGGAGGTGGGGGGTTGGGGGGAGTCAGGGGGTTGGTGGGTAGAGGGAGACTTGGAGGTTAGGGGAGTGGGAAGTGGGGGTGTTGGGTGGAGCGGGGTGGCCTGGGGGTGGAGGGAATGGGAAGTGGGAGGGTTGGTGGGGAGTGGGGGACCTGAGGGTAGGGGGACTGGAAAGTGGGGTCAGTAGGGGGTGGAGGGAGTGGGAAGTGGATAGGGGACTTCCCAATCCAGCCCCTTTTTCCCCCGGCTGTCCTCCACCAGTACTTTTTCCAGTGAGAAGAAAAAGGCCTCCAGGGCTAGAAGGGCTGCTGGCCCCGGCTGGGCTGGAGGGACAGGGGACACTGCGCCCATTGTCCCCAGTGTAGCTGGGCCCCCACCTACCGCCTACCTGTGGCTTGCTTGCTCCCCCCACCACCCCGCTCCCTATTGCCATGTCCCTGCGAGGCGCGAGGGACCCTATGGGACCTGCCCAGGAAGGGGTCAGGGGCTCCAGGAAAACCCTCTTCCCCCAAGACTTCATGATTCTGAGGACCCTGGTGACCCCCCCCCCCCCCCCCGACAGGGTCATTTGCAACTTTCTCCCTTAGGAGACCTGGGCCAGGTTCTAGGTTTTGGAAAACCAGTCACCCTATGGGAGGCTTGGAACCCTTGAGGGCTGATGGAGGGAAGAAGCCTTCCATGCCAAAGACATGCCAGCTGCACCTGGGGAACCCAAGGATTGGTCCACAGATTGAAGGCCCTTCCTTTGCATGCACACTTCACCCTCCTTCCCAAGCCCCAGCCCCTGTTCCTTTTTATTAATATAGCAATGCTTTATTTGAGATCTTGCTGAACATTCAGAAGATAACCCCACCCACTCCCCCTGCCCCCAGGGAGCTAGGACCAGAAGTGGGAAAAAGACAAAGGACTTCATCTTGTTTTCTTTTTTTTGAGATGGGGTCTTACTCGTCACCCGGGCTGGAATGCAGTGGCGCCATCTCAGCTCACTACAACCTCTGCCTCTCAGGTTCAAGCAATTCTCGTGCATCAGCCTCCCAAGTAGCTGGGACTACAGGCATGCACCACCATGCCCAACTAATTTTTGTATTTTTAGTAGGGATGGCGTTTCACCATATTGGCCAGGCTGGTCTCTAACCCCTTGACCTCAGGTGATCCGCCAGCCTCAGCCTCCCAAAGTGTGGAGATTACAGGTGTTGCTGACTCCATCTAATTTATTTTGGCATTCCCACTGGGGAGGACCAAAGGGTTATAAGTAGATGCCTTCAGAGGCCACGGCAGGGCTGAGGGCTAGGGGGTGGGATGGGGGATGGCTGAGCTGGGGACCAGAAGAGGGGTCAGGAATGCTTAGGAGGCAAAGCCCACCAGACCACCCTGATGATGGATTAGAAGTGGCAGATGCAGCCAGGCGTGGTGGCTCACGCCTGTAATCCCAGCACTTTGGGAGGCCGAGGTAGGTGGATCACGAGGTCAGGAGATTGAGACCATTGTGGGACTATAAGTCCCAGCTACTCGGGAGGCTGGGGCAGGTGAATCACTTGAACCCGGGAGGCGGAGGTTGCAGTGAGCCAAGATTACACCACTGCACTCTAGCCTGGGTGACAGAGTGACACTCCATCTAAAAAGAAAGAAAGAAAGTGGTAAATGGTCTCTTTCTCTCCTGGAGCCGAGACACTCTTCCACCCTGGGACATGAGAACTCCAGGTTTTCCAACCTCTGCCTCCAGGATCTCAGCCTCCGTCCCAGCCTCACATATCTATCTATCTATCGATGTATCTATCTATCTATTTTTTTAAGCCAGTCAGGGCAAGCCACTGCTCATGCCTGTAATCTTAGCATTTTGGGAGGCCAAAGCAGAAGGATTGCTTGAGGCCAAGAATTCAACACCAACCTTGGCAACATGGTGAAACCCCATCTATACAAAAAATTTTAAAATTGGCCAGGCATGGTGACATGTGCCTATAGTCCCAGCTCCTCAGGAGGCTGAAGCAGGAAGATCGCTTGAGCCCAGTAGTTGGAGGCTGCAATGAGCTATGATGGCACCACTGCATTCCAGCCTAGGTGACAGAGTGAGACTCTGTCTCAAAAAAAAAAAAAAAAAAAAGACAAGGGCCAGGCGCAGTGGCTCACGCCTGTAATCCCAACACTTTGGGAGGCCAAAGCAAGTGGATCACCTGAGGTCAGGAGATTCAGACCAGCCTGGCCAACATGGTGAAACCCCACCTCTATTAAAAATAAAACAAATGAGCTGGGGGTGGTGGTACACACCTGTAATCCCAACTGTTTGGGAGGCTGAGGCATGAGAATCGCTTGAACCAGGGAGGTGAAGGCTGCAGTGATTGTGCCACTGTACTCTAGCCTGGGTGATAGAGCAAGACTCTGTCTCAAAAAGAAAAACAGAAGAAGAAAGAAGAAGCAAAAGAGGACGAAGAGGAGGAGGAGAAAGAGGAAGAGGAGGAGGAGGAAGAGGAGGAAGAGGAAGAGGAGGAAGAGGAGGAGGAGAAGAAGGAAAAGGAAGAGGAGGAGGAGGAAGAGGAGGAGGAGGAGGAAGAGGAGGAGGAGGAGGAAGAGGAGGAGGAGGAGAAAGAGGAGGAGGAGGAAGAGGAGGAGGAGGGAAATGAAACAGAAGAAATGACTTTTTAGGCATTGGTGCATAGTGAGGAGGAGTCACATTCTTTAAGCCCTGTTTCCGCTGTGCGTCTGGCATCTGCATTTGCGTGTCCCAGCTGGGATGCTGTGCATCACAAGTCACGAAACAAGTGAGACCTGGGGTAGGACAGACAGGTGCCTCCTATCCCCTCCTGCCGATGAGGGAAACTGAGGCTTATGGTCTGGGGACCTTCCCAAGGTCACAGGGCCAGTGGGGGCAGGACTGCCCTGGAGCCCACCTGGGCTCTGGGCTGATTTCCCGACACAGAACTCCTGCTCTGGTGATTTCTCAGACCTCCAGGAGATGGAAGTCACACAGAAGTAGTAAGCAAAGTCAAATCCTGCATACCATGGCGTCTGCCCTGACCTTGACCTCTATGGCCCTTGCTGTGACCCCGCAGGTCCAGACCTCACTGTCCACTGCACCGGGACACACCTGTCCCCAGGTACCAGCGACACCTCTGCCCCAGCCAGGTCCAGGCAGCCACTGGTACCCACAGCTCCCAGGAGGCTGGGGCTGGGCCTGTCCAGCGTCCACGGCCTGCCGCCCTCTTCCTGGCCCCAGCCTGCTGTTGACCTTCAAGCAGACCTTGGCAGTGGAATCTTTAGGGCCCCAGAGGGGACCCCCGAAGTGAAACTCAAGCCTAGAAATGGATTTTCTTTTTCTCCAAGAGCAAAAGAAGTTGAATAAAAAATTAGTTACTATTTTTACTGCCGGGATCCAGTTGTTATGGCAACTGAGAGCCTGACTCCTGCTCAGGAGGAGGCGAGGTTGGAGTGTGACGAGGGAGAAGGCAGGGATGGGGCTCGGGGCAGGCACTAGCTGGGGGACAAGCCTGGGGCAGGCGGCAGGTCTGCCCCTCCAGACAGAAGTCTCCCCCTCTGCTCTCCTGATTGTGCTTACCTGACTGTGTTCCTAATGACCCTGTCTCCCTTTAGCCACACTCACCTCCTGCCACTTCTGAGGGCTCTAGCTTGGCCCAGCCTGGTCACCTCAGCTTCTCTCTCCACTACCTCTGGGAGTGGGTGACCGTGCCTTCATTTCCAGGTGAAAACCGAGGCCCCTGCCTCAGGGGCAACTCACACTGAGTAGATCAGCTCCATCAAACTCATCTGGCCAAAACCCTCCCTCCATCCCTGCTCTCCGTCTCAAGGTAGCACCAGTAGCCACCAGGGACAGGTTGATGGCAGCTGAAAGTTCTGCAGGTTTGCTGGGCGTGGTGGCTCACACCAGTAATCCGAGCACATGGGGAGGCCAAGGTGGGAGAATTCACTTGAGGCCAGGAGTTCAAGACCAGCAGCATAGTGGCGCCCCATCTCTGCAAAAAATTAAAAATTAGCTAGATGTGGTGGTGCACACCTGTAGTCCCAGCTACTTGGAAAGCTGAAGTAGGATCACTTGAACCCAGGAGTTTGAGGCTGCAGTGAGCTACAGTCGTGCCACCACACTCCATCCTGGGCAGCAGAGCAAGACCCTGTCTCTAAAAAAATTAATTTAAAGGCCAGGCACAGTGGCTCACACCTGTAATCCCAGCACTTTGGGAGGCTGAGGCAAGCAGATCACTTGAAGTCAGGAGTTTGAGACCAGTCTGGCTAACGTGGTGAAACCCCATCTCTACTAAAAATACAAAAAATTAGCCAGGCATGGTGGTGTGCACCTGTAATCCTAGCTACTTGGGAGGTGGAGGCAGGAGAATAGCTTGAACCTAGGAGGTGGAGGTTGCAGTGAGCCAAGATCACGCCACTGCCACTCCAGCCTGGGCGACAGAATAAGGCTCTGTCTCAAAAATAAATGAATAAATACATTTTTTGAAAAGGAGAAACATGGAAAAGGGAGAGGGTGGATAGGGCTCAGGAGGATCGGGGAGTGAAAAAGCATGAAGCGGGCATTGGTCCACGTGAAACCATCTGGGTTTGCTAACGTGCTTATCAAAGTTAGGTTCCTGCCCTCCCGCGGAGGCTGGGACACAGGGATCCTCTCGTCCTGTGTTGTTGGAACAAACTGTAACTTCTGGCAACCTTGAGCGTTCTCAGGCAGGCACTTTACGAGGGACAGGGGCCATCCTAGGGATGCAACCTTGAGCGGCTGGAAACGAGGTTTGTGTTTGTTCAAGTCTTTATGGGCCAAGGCTGAGGCCCAGCCAAGAAAGGCTCAGAAGAGCCTGGCTGGAGTTTGGCCAAGGAGAGTGTCTTTGCCGGGGGTCTGAGGGTGGCCCCAGGATGGGGAAACAACGTTGCCTGGGGTATTAGGGTCTGAAGGAAGTCAGGGAAGTCTTCTCAGCTGAGAAGGCAGGAGGACAAGAGGGGGCAAGTGAGAAAAAGGCATCCAGGTGAGGAAGTGAGTTCCAAGTGAAGGGAATAGCATCGACAGCACCTGTGGGCAGGCACGGTGGCTCACTCCTGTAATCCCAGCACTTGGGAGGCCAAGGCAGGCAGATCACTTGAGGTCAGAAGTTCAAGACTAGCCTGGTCAACATGGTGAAACCCCATCTCTACTAAAAATACAAAAATTAGCCAGGCATGATGGCAGGTGCCTGTAATCCCATCTGCTTGAGAGGCCAAGGCAGGAGGATCACTTGAGGTCAGGAGTTTGAGACCAGCCTGGCAAACATGGAGAAAACCCATCTCTATTAAAAATACAAAAATTAGCTGGGTGCGGTGGCATGTGCCTGTAGTCCCCCCGGCTACTTGGGAGGCTGAGGCAGAAGAATGGCTTGAATGCTTGAACCTGGAAGGCAGAGGTTGCAGGTCATGCCACTGCTCTCCAGCCTGGGGGACAGAGAGAGACTCCACCTCAGAAAAAAAAAAAAAAAAAAAAAGAAACGAAAAAGAAAGAAAACAGAATACCACATTTGTGTCAGGTTATGGCATACAGAACCTGAACTGACACTGATACTAAGTATAATAGTCTAACTCCTCCCACCCATTTTTTTGAGACAGGGTCTTGCTCTGTTGTCCAGGCTAAAGTACAGTGGCATGATTATGCACTTACTGCAGCCTCGAACTCCTGGTCTCAAGCAATCCTCCCACCTCAGCCTACCAAGTATCTGGGATTACAGATGCACACCATGACACAACGCTAATCTTTTAATTTTTTATAGAGACAAGGTCTCACTGTGTTGCCCAGGCTGGTCCCAAACTCCTGGGGTCAAGCAATCCTCCCATCTCGGCCTCCCAAAGTGCTGGGGTTCTAGGCATGAGCCACCCCGCCTGGCCTTGACTCCCTTTTTGATGTTTAACTGCTTGTGATATTGTTATATAATAAGAAATATATATTTGGTTCCTGCCCTTGGTTCCTGAGGCAGAGCATCTAAAACCTTTGTAGATGGGGGCACTAGGAGAATCTTTAGTTCTAATATTTGATACTTGACTGTTACCTGACACAGAGTTCCTAAGATCTCCGTAATGTCCTGAGTGATAGGAGCATCTTTTGTTCTAATGTGGTGACTCCTGGGTGGGCTCCTGGGTAGCCTCAGGATGTGGGGGCTAGTTGCCAGGTGAACCAACCATATGATTAGAGGGTTAGAATGTTTACTCCTGCTGACTTCCAGAGAAGGGAGAGAGACTGGCGGTTGAGTTCATCACCAATGGCCAATGATTCAGTACATCATGCCTATGAAATGAAGCCTCCAAAAAACCCAAAAAGGGCCAGGCATGGTGGCTCATGCCTGTAATCCCAGCACTTTGGGAGGCCGAGGTGGGCAGATCCCCTGAGGTCAGGAGTTTGAGACCAGCCTGGCCAACATAATGAAACCCCGTCTCTACTAAAAATAAAAATAAAAAAATTAGCCAGGCATCGTGGGGTGTGCCTGTGGACCCAATTTAGTGGAGAGGCTTAGGCAGGAGAATTGTTTGAACTCAGGAGGTGAAGGTGCAGTGAGCTGAGGTCATGCCACTGCACTCCAGCCTGGGCAACAGAGCAAGACTCTGTCTCAAAAAAACAAAACAAAACAAAAAAGGACAGCACTCAGAGAGCTTCGATGCTGAACATGTGGAGGTGCAGAGAGGATGGCATGCCCAGAGAGGGCATGGAAGCTCCACCCCTTCCCATAAAACTTGCCCTATCAGCCTTGGCATCTGGCCATTCCTCTGCATTTTTTGTAATGCCCTTTATAGTAAACTGGTAAACAGGTCGGCCATGGCCATGGTGGCTCACACCTATAATCCCAGCACGTTGGGAGGCTGAGGCGGGCGGATTACTTGAGGCCAGGAGTCCAAGACAAACCTGGCCAACATAGCAAAACCCTGTCTCTACTGAAAATACAAAAATTAGCCGGGAGTGGTGGTGGGCACCTGTAAACCCAGCTACTCGGGAGGCTGAGGCAGGAGAATCGCTTGAGCCCGGGAGAAGGTTGGCTGCAGTGAACTGAGATCACACCGCTGCACTCCAGCCTGGGCAACAGAGCAAGACTCTGTCTTAAAAAACAAACAAATAAAAAAAAAGTGCTTTGTGTTAAGTATTGAGGGGTGTGAGAATAGGCAACACACTTTGGTCTTATTTTATTTTTATTTCAGAGACAGGGTCTGGCTTTGTCACCTGGTATGATCATAGCTCACTGTAGCCTCAAACTCCTAGGTGCAAACCGTCCTCCCACCTCAGCCTCCCTAGTAGCTCGGGCTACAAGTGCACACCATCATGCCTGGCAATTTTTTTTTTTTTTTTTTTT
Organism: Theropithecus gelada; assembly: GCF_003255815.1. NCBI lineage: Eukaryota > Metazoa > Chordata > Mammalia > Primates > Cercopithecidae > Theropithecus > Theropithecus gelada. Next base: position 93,344,991 of record NC_037679.1, on the reverse strand, counting down.
GTAGAGAATGAGGGTCTTACTGTGTTGCCCAGGCTGGTCTCAAACTCCTGGCCTCAAGTGATCTTTGTGCCTCAGCCTCCCAAAGTACTGGGATTACAGCCATGAGCTACCACACACTGCCTATTTTTATTTATTATAAAAAAAAAAATTTTGGCCGGCCATGGTGGCTCGCACCTGTAATCCCAGCACTTTGGGAGGCTGAGGCAGGTGGATCACTTGAGAACAGGAGTTCAAGACCAGCCTGGCCAACATGGCAAAACCCCATCTCTATTAAAAGTACAAAAATTAGCTGGGTGTGGTGACACATGCCTGTAATCCCAGCTACTCGGGAGGTTGAGGCATAAGAATCACTTGAGACTGGGAGGCAGAGATTGCAGTGAGCCGAGATCATGCTGCTGCACTCCAGCCTGGGCAACACAGAGAGACTCTGTCTCCAAAAAAAAACATATATATATTTTTTTTTTTTGTAGAGAATGATGTCTTACTTTGTTGCCCAGGCTGGTCTCAAACTCCTGGTCTCAAGTGGTCCTCCCACCTCGGCCTCCCACTGGGATTACAGTCATGTCAGTGTACCCAGCCTATTTTTATTTTTTTGTCTTGCTATGTTGTCCAGGCTGGTCTCAAACTCCTAGTCTCAAACAATCCTCCCATCTCAGCCTCTCAAAGCACTGAGATTATAGGTGTAAACCACCATGCCTGGCTTTGTTCTATTTTTAAATCTTTTTTTTTTTTTTTTTAACAGAGTCTTCCTCTGTCACCAGGCTTGAGTGCAATGGTACGATCTCAACTCACTGCAACCTCCGCCTCCAGGGTTAAGTGATTCTCCTACCTCAGCCTCCCGAGTATCTGGGTCTACAGGTGTGCACCACCATGACCAGCTAATTTTTGTATTTTTAGTAGAGACGGGGTTTCACCATGTTGGCCAGACTGGTCTTGAACTCCTGACCTCAAGTGATCCACCCACCTTAGCATCCCAAAGTGCTGGGATTCCAGGTGTGAGCCACCGCGCCTGGCCAAATCTTATATAGTGCTGAAGGCTTTTAAGTATCATTTTCCCTCTTCCCCTGTGACTGACACCTGGGGAAATTGATAAGAAGCCTCAGTGCTCCCTCCTTTGCCGCCAAGGGGAGGTTTAAACCACACAAGACCCTGAGCGCACACAAACACTCACCCATTTGCACCCACCAACCACCATAAAAACCCAAAGCCAGTCTCCTTTCCCTGTTCTCGCAAGACATTTTTTTTTTTTGAGACAGAGCCTCACTGTCACCAGGCTAGAGTACAATGGTGTAATCTTGGCTCGCTGCAACCTCCACCTCCCGGATTCAAGCAATTCTCTTGCCTCAGCCTCCAGAGTAGCTGGGATTATAGGTGCCCACCACCACGCCCAGGTAATTTGTGTATTTTTAGTAGAGATGGGGTTTCTCCATGTTGGCCAAGCTGATCTCGAACTCCTGACCTCAAATGACCTGCCCATCTCGGCCTCCCAAAGTGCTGGGACTACAAGCATAAGCCACCATGCTAGGCCAGTTTTATTTATTTATCTATTTAGGTTTTTTTTTTTTTTAATGATTTTTCTTTTAGACTTCTAGGCCAGCAGTAAGTTTTTAAAAATAGAGACAGGGTCTCGCTATATTGGCCAGGCTGGCCTTGAACTCCTGGCCTCAAGCAATCCATCAGCCTTGGCCTTCCAAAGTGCAGGGATTAGAGGTGTAAGCCACCATGCCTGGCTCCAGATGGCATTTGATTTTGTTTTTGTTTTTGCTTTTTGAGATAGAATCTTGCACTGTTGCCCAGGCTGGAGTACAGTGGCAAGATCTCTGCAACCTCTACCTCCCAGGTTCGAGAGATTCTTCTGCCTCAGCCTCCCGAGTAGCTGGGATTACAGGTGCATACCACCATGCCCAGCTAATTGTTTGCATTTTCAGTAGAGACAGGGGTTTCACCATGTTGGCCAGGTTGGTCTCAAACTCCTGACCTCAGGAGATCCACCCTCCTCGGCCTCCCAAAGTGCTGGGATTAGAGGCATGAGTCACTACACCCAGCCTAGGATGGCAGTTTTTGGTGTTCCTTTGATTGAGAGAGAGCTCTGCAGCAGGTTCTGGTGTGCTCCAGATGGCCCTGCTGCCTAAAGACACATTATGTATTATATCCCACAATGCCACATATACCCACAGAACATGCCACGGTGCTAGAGATAACAATGGTACGTGGAGTCTCTGGCATGCTCTAATAGAAAAGCTGCAGCTCTGGGCATGGTGGCTCACGCCTATAATCCAGCACTTTGGGAGGCTGAGATGAGAGCACAGCTTGAGCCCAGGAGTTCAAGACCTGCCTGGGCAACATAGGGAAATCCTTTCTCTACAAAAAAATACAAAAAATTAGCTGGGTGTGGTGGCACGTGCCTGCAGTCCCAGCTACTCGGGAGGCTGAGCAGTGAGGATCACCTAAGCCCAGGAAGTGGAGGCTGCAGTGAGCCGTGATTTTACCACTGCACTCCAGCCTGGGGGTTGGAGTGAGGCCCTGTCTGGAAAGAAAGAAAGAGAAAAGAGGAAGGAGGGAAGGAAGAACGGGAGGAATGAGGGAAGACAGGAAGGCAGGAAGGCAGGAAGGCAGGGAGGGAGGGAGGGAAGGACGGAAGGGAGGAAGGGAGGGAGGGAGGATGGAAGGAAGGAAGGGAGGAGGAGGGTAGGAGAGGGGAGGAAAGGAGAGGGAAAGAAAGAAAAGAAAGGCTGTTGCCACAGTGGAGATGCCGAGGATTATAGAACAAAAGCCCCATTCTTTAGCACATTTATGATTCAAAATGCAGCTCTTTGCATGCCACAGGGTCCTGGTGGAGACTAAGCACTTGACCATGGGGCATCAAGAGACAACCAGACTGCAGCTGTGCGTTACCAGAACCATCAAATTATAATGTTGAATGAGCAAAGCAGCAATCCATTATGCAATGGAGATGGCATATTCTACGTAAGGCCTCTGTCCAGAGGGCAAAATAAGTTACATTTGTAGGGAACCTGGACCTCCATGTCATTTACCTTCATTGGAACAATGCTTCTCCAGGCTGGGCATGGTGGCTCACACCTGTAATCCCAGCACTTTGGGAGGCCGAGGTGGATCACTTGAGGTCAGGAGTTCAAGACCAGCCTGGCCAAAAAAAAAAAAAGAAAAAGAAGAATATCAGTTTCTCGAATTCTAATTTCCCATGACTATACTGATATGTGCACAAACAAATGATCAGTAAAACACAATCCAATTATTTTGGCAAGAAATAAGCCCCAAGAGCATCCAAATGCAAACAGGTGCTTTCCTCTCTCCATTAGTTAGGCTTTTTTTTTTTTTTTTTTTTTTGAGACAGAGTCTCGCTCTGTCACCCAGGCTGGAGTGCAGTGGCACAATCTCGGCTCACTGCAATCTCTGCCTCCTGGGTTCAAGCAATTCTCCTGCCTTAGCCTCCCAAGTAGCTGGGACTACAGGTGTCCATCACCATGCCCGGCTAATTTTTGTATTTTTAGTAGAGACGGTTTCACCATGCTGGCCAGGCTGGTCTCGAACTCCTGACCTCATGATCCACCCTCCTCGGCCTCCCAAAGTGTTGGGATTACAGGCGTGAGCCACCCCGCCTGACCCCTTGGCTATTGTTTTAGGCTACTATTATCATCTTGCTTATCAAGATAGTGCTCAGGGCTTCCCAGATGCCTGGAATTTTCCTTGAAGGAACTCAGAATTTTTCTTTATTTCCATACTTGGGGGACTCAACAACCCCTTAAGGGGAGGCCTGCTTGGTCTCAGCTCTCATTGGCCAAACCCAACCAGAATCCACAGGGCCCTGAAGCCAGATGACATGGTAGTGTTCACATGCTGGCCTCCAGTGTAGACAACAAGGTAGAAAAAGGTTGAGAGTGGATCTGGAGGGACAAATGGTAGCTATAGAGGATGTTCAACCCAAAAAGATGCACATGTACACTCATAAGGTGCATTAGATGAAATGCACACAGGTGGTCGGGTGCAGTGGCTCATACCTGTAATCCCTGCACTTTGAGAGACCAAGGCAGGTGGATTGCCTGAGCTTGGGAGTTCGAAACCAGCTTGGGCGATATAGTAAGATCCCCGTCTCTACAGAAAAGTTTTAAAAAATAGCTGAGGCTGGGCAGGGTGGCTCATGCCTGTAATCCCACTTATTATTCTCACTTATTTGTGGGACCTAAATATCAAAACAATTGACCTTATGGGCATAGGGAGTAGAAGGACGTAAAGTTATCACAGGCTGGGAAGGGTAGTGCGAGGATGGGTAGGGAGTGGGGATGGTTAAAAGGAACAAAAAAATAGAAAGAATGAATAAGACCTAGTATCTGAAAGCATAACAGGGTGACTATAGTCAATAATAACTTTTTCTTTGAGGCGTAGTCTTGCTCTGTCACCCAGGCTAGAGTGCAGCCTCTGCCTCCCTGGTTCAAGTAATTCTCCTGCCTTGGCCTCCCAAGTAGCTGGGATGACAGGCACACGCCACCACGTGGCTAATTTTTTTATTTTTAGTAGAGACAGGGTTTCACCCTTGGTCTCAAACCTCTGACCTCAGGTGATCCACCCACCTCAGCCTCCCAAAATGCTAGGATTACAGACATGAGCCACCGCACCCAGCCTCTTTTATTTATTTATTTATTTAGAGACAGAGTCTCACCCTGTGGCCCAGGCTGGAGTGCAATGGTGCAATTCCTGCTCACTGCAAACTCTGCCTCCTGGGTTCAAGCGATTCTCCTGCCCCAGCCTCCCGAGTAGGTGGGATTACAGGCACCCTCCACCCAGCACCACGCCTGGCTAATTTTTTGTATCTTTAGTAGAGACAAGGTTTCACCATGTTGGCCAGGCTGGTCTCGAACTCCTGACCTTGTGATTCTCCCGCCTCGGCTTCCCAAAGTGCTGGGATTACAGGCATGAGCCACCACACCCGGCCTCTTTTAGTTATTTTTAAATGTACAATTCAGCCGGGCATGGTGACTCACGCCTGTAATCCCAGTACTCACTATGTTGCTCTCATCAAAATCAAAAGACTCCATGTCTACTAAAAATACAAAAATTAACTGGGTGTGGTGGCGCGTGCCTGTGGTCCCAGCTACTTGAGAGGCCTAGGTGGGAGGATTGCTTGAGCCTCGGAGGTTGAAGCTGTGATGAGCCGAGATTGCACCACTGCATTCCAGCCTGGACAACAGAATGAGACCATGTCTCAAAAAAGGGAAGGAAAGAGAGAGGAGAGGAGAGGAGAGGAGGGAAGGGGAGGGGAGGGGAGGGGAGGGGAGGGGAGGGGAGGGGAGGGGAGAGGAGAAAAAAACGTGGCATAGGACAGCCTTGGAAAATGAAAAATTAAAAACAAAATTAAAAAAGGAAATGAAAAGTAAGCCAGAGGAAATGTATGCAATACTAAAATCTTACATCCAAACTATAAGAAGAATGCTTACAAGTCAACTATGAGAAGAGGGAAAATAATTCAATTTTTAAAATGGGATTTTAAAAATTTGAACATAAATTTCACAAAAGAAAATATACAAAAGGCCAGGGCTGGGCACAGTGGCTCACACTTGTAATCCTAGTGCTTTAGGAGATCAAGGTGGGAGAATCGCTTGAGGCCAGAAGTTCAAGACCAGCCTGGGCAATATAGCAAGACCCCATCTCTACCAAAAAGAAAAAAAATCATATAAATTAGCCAGGAGTGGCAGCATGTGCCTGGAGTCCCAGCTACTCAGGAGGCTGAGGTGGGAGGATTGCTTGAGCTCACGAATCCAAGGCTGCAATGAGCTATGATCATGCCACGGCACTCCAGCCTAGACAATGCTGTGTCTAAAAAGGAAGATATTCAAAAGGCCAATAAGCACAAGAAAAGATGCTCAACATCATTAGCCACCAGGGAAATGCAAATCAAAACCACAGTGATATACCACCACACATCCGTTACAACAGCTGAAATTAAAGACTAGAGATACCAAGAATGGCAACTGGACTCTCATTCAGCACCAGGGGGAAAGTAAACTGATGTACCAGTTCGGGAAACAGTTTGGTTCTTACTATATGATTTAGCAATTCCACACTGAGAGAATGAACAGGTATTCACCCAACAACTTGTACATGAATGTGCATAGCAGTTTTATTCATAACTGCCCCAAAATGAAAGAAACTCAATGTGCATCGACTGGTGAATGGATGAATGAATGGTGTCATATCCTTGTGGTCAAATACTACTCAGCAGTAAAAAGGAATAAACTACTGATACACATAACATTGAAGAATCTCAAAAGCATGAGGAGGCCAGGCACGGGGTTCACGCCTGTAATCCCAGCACTTTGGGAGGCTGAGGTGGATCACTTGAGCTCAGGAGTTTGAGACCAGACTGGGCAACATAGCAAAACCTCGTCCCTATTAAAAATAAAAAAAATTAGCCAGGCATGGTGATGCGTGCCTGTAGTCCCAGCTCCTCAGGAGGCTGAGGCAGGAAGATGGTTTAGGTCTGGGAGATCAAGCCTGCAGTGAGCTAAGATCATACCACTGCACTTCAGCCTGGGCAACAGAGTGAGACCCTGTCTCAGAAAACAGAAAACATGCTGAGCAAAAGAAACCAGACACAAGAGTGCATGCCATACGATCCCATGTATGTGAAACTACAGAAAGAGAAATTCTAGTCTAAAATAAGAAAAAGGGCCAGGCACGGTGGGTGGCTCACGTGAGCCTGTAATCCCAGCACTTTGGGAGGCCAAGGCAGGCAGATCACCTGAGGTCAGGAGTTCGAGACCAGCCTGGCCAACTTTAGTTGGCCACCTTTTTAGTAGAGATGGCAAAACCTCATCTCTACTAAAAATAAAAAAATTAGCTGGACATGGTGGTGATGTCTGTAATCCCAGCTACTTGAGAGGATGAGGCAAGAGAATCGTTTGAACCTGCGAGGCAGAGGTTGCAGTGAGCCAAAATCATGCCACTGCACTCCAGCCTGGGCAACAGTGAGACTCCATAACAAAAAATAAATAAAATAAAAATACAAAAAATTAGCTGGGTGTGGTGGGGGGTGCCAGCTACTCTGGAGGCTGAGGCAGAAGAATCGCTTGAACCTGGAAAGTGGAGGTTGCCGTGAGCCCAGATCGCACCACTGCACTCCAGCCTGGGTGACACAGCGAGACTCCATCTCAAAACAAATAAATAATATAAAGTGACAAAAGGCAGGTGCCCAAAAGCAGGTGGTTGCCTAGCACCAGGGATGGGGGTTATGGATGGACTAGAAGGAACAGGAAGGAATAGTTTGGGGTGATGGAATTGATCTCTATCTTGATTGTGGGGGGTTACGAGGGTATATAAATTTGTCAAAACTGATAGAAACGGGGTGACTAGTGCCACATATAAATTACACCTCAATAACATTGATTTTTTTTTTTTTTTTTTTTTTTGCAAGTAATGGCCAAAATGGCAGGAAATTACTTCTTCTGAAAGCAGACTGAGTTTGGGAATAATGTCCTCTATGACAACATCAGCACACCGTCATGTAGATACAGCTGATGACAGTTCTTGGGAACAAAATGATGATGGGCAAATTGTGAATAACGGCGGTCCTCCACTACCGTCCATGATTTCACAGGTCAGATGCACATTAAACTAACTGTAACCAGAAAATGCAATGAAGCCATGCTGTGATGACTCACAGGGCGGGGAGTTACAGCCTCGGCTCTCTGGCAGGCTCAAGGGGTGAGCGCATGTTGCACGCCTTTGGCCATAACTGCATGGAATTACAGCCAGCATGGATCATATGGATTTTCATAGATGGAACTTCCATGCTCTTCCCAGGAAAACAGCAAAACATCGCTTGTCGACAATAGTTTACTCTGCAGGTAGCTATCTTGCCCTTTCTGATTGTTGGTGCTGGTTAACATTAAGACAAAGAAAACAGGCCGGGCACGGTGGCTCTCGCCTGTAATCCCAGCACTTTGGGAAGATGAGGCAGGTGGATCACCTAAGGTCAGGAGTTCAAGACCAGCCTGACCAACATAGAGAAACCCTGTCTCTACTAAAAATACAAAATTAGCTGGGCATGGTGGCACATTCCCATAATCCCAGCTACTCAGGAGGCTGAGGCAGGAGAATTGCTTGAACCTGGGCGGCAGAGGTTGCAGTGAGCTGAGATCACACCATTGCACTCCAGCCTGGGTAACAAGAGCGAAACTCCATCTCAAAAAAACAAACAAAAAAAGGCCAGGTGCGGTGGCTCAAGCCTATAATCTCAGCACTTTGGGAGGCCGAGGCAGGAGGATCATTTGAGGCCAGCAGTTTGAGACCAACCTGAGCAACATAGGAGACCCCATCTATACACAAATATTAAAAAATTAGCCGGGCGTGGTGGCACACACCTGTATTTCCAGCTACTCAGGAGGCTGGGATGGGAGGTCACTTGAGCCTGGGAGGTCAAGGCTGCAGTGAACTATGATTGATTGAGTCCCTGCACTCTAGCCTTGGTGACAGAGTGAGACCCCAACCCCACCCCACCCCCACAAAAAAAAAAAAAAAATAGGGCTGGGCACAGTGGCTCACGCCTGTAATGCCAACACTTTGGGAGGCCGAAGCAGGCAGATCACCTGAGGTCAGGAGTTTGAGACTAGCTTGGTCAACAATGGTGAAACCCTGTCTTTACTGAAAATACAAAAATTAGGCGGATGTGGTGGCAGGCACCTGTAATCTCAGCTACTTGGGAGGCTGAGACACGAGAATCACTTGAATCCGGGAGGCAGAGTTTGCAGCGAGCCAAAATCATGCCATTGCATTCCAGCATGGGCGACAAGAGTGAAACCCTGTCTCAAAAAAAAAAAGTCAGAGGCTTCAAAATTAACCAGAATGATCCAGACAACCTAGAAGGAGGGAATAGCTTCCTCTCGCCCTCACTGGGAAATATGCAAAGATAGGATAACTGTCTTTATGACTCCAAAAATGCTTAAGACACGAACAACATGTAAACAAATAACTCCTTCGAGAGCTTCTGAATTCACATATGATCCCATTTCATCCTTGCAACAACACTGGGCAATAGATAATATCTTAAAATTCCCATTTTACAAATAAAAAATTCCCAGGCAGAGGTGGCAGTTCACACCTGCAATGCCACCACTTTAGGAGGGCAAGACGGAAGGATCACTTGGAGCCAGGAGTTCGAGACCAGACTCGGCAACAAAGTGAGATTCTATTTCTTTTTTTTTTTTTTTTGAGACAGGAGGGCCTTGCTCTGTCGCTCAAACTGGAGTGCAGTCGCACAATCTCGGCTCACTGCAAGCTCCACCTCCTGGTTTCACGCCATTCTCCTGCCTCAGCCTCCAGAGTAGCTGGGACTACAGGTGCCCACCACCACTTCTGGTTAATTTTTTTTTTTTTTGTATTTTTAGTAGAGACTGGGTTTCACCGTGTTAGCCAGGATGGTCTCGATCTCCTGACCTCATGATCCGCCTGCCTCAGCCTCCCAAAGTGCTGGAATTACAGGCGTGAGCCACTGTGCCCAGCTGAAAGTCTGTTTCTATTATTATTATTATTATTATTTTTTTTTTTTTTTTTTTTGAGACAAAGT
>NC_037679.1:93287130-93335318 GCF_003255815.1 Theropithecus gelada | reverse complement strand
TTTTTTTTTTTTTTTTTTTTTTTTTTGAGACAAAGTCTTGCTGTGTTACCCAGGCTGGGATGCAGTGGCGCAATCTCGGCTCACTGCAACCTCTGCCTCCTGGATTAAAGTGATTCTCCTGCCTCAGTCTCCTGTGTTGCTGGGACTACAGGTGTGTGTCACCACACCTAGCTATCTATTAATATTTTTTTAAATTAAACTTCAAAATAAAGGGTTGGCATGGTGGCTCACACCTGTAATCCCAGCACTTTGGGCCAAGGCAGGCGGATCACCTGAGGTAAGGAGTTCGAGACCAGCCTGGCCAACATGGCGAAACTCCGTCTCTACAAAAACTATTTTAAAAATTAGCCGGGTGTGATGGTGGGTGCCTGTAGTCCCAGCTATTCGGGAGGCTGAGCCAGCAGAATCACTTGAACCTGGGAGGCAGAGGTTACCATGAGTTGAGATCGTGCCATTGCACTCCAGCCTGGGTGATGGAAGGAGACCCTGTCTCAAAAATAAATAAATACATACATAAATACATAAAGTCTCTCTTCTCATTGCCATCATGTCTGAGTCAGAGTCTCCAAAGAGCCTAAACAAATAAAAAATTCCAGACTCAGAGAGGTTACTCAAGCTTACTTGCCTTGGATGTGACACCAACCACAGAGGGGTTCAGGGGTCCAGAAAGAACCTTGCACTCCTGCTAAGATCACCAAGCTCTCCTTCCAATACTGCCTTCTTCCAACATCTCAAAGGGCTTATGAGGACCATCCTAAGAAGAAGGCTGTAACTGACAGCGATTGTCCACCTCCCCCAAGAGGACCAGCATGGAGAATAAGCTCATCAAGGACAATGCCCTTGTTTTACCTTCCAGGTTATTCCAGGATCTCATCCCAGATAACTGTCTATCTTAAGCTCTCTCTTCTGTTCATCCTCTAACGTCTCCCATGCACTGCACCCTCTAATTCAGGGCCTGACATCTGTAAGATCCCTAGATCCTCATCCTGTTCTGTAAGCAGCCCTTCAATTTCTTTTTTTTTTTTTCTTTTTTTTTTTTTTTTTTTTTTTGAGATGGAGTCTCGCTCTGTCGCCCAGGCTGGAGTGCAGTGGCCAGATCTCAGCTCACTGCAAGCTCCGCCTCCCGGGTTCACGCCATTCTCCTGCCTCAGCCTCCGGAGTAGCTGGGGCTACAGGCGCCCACCACCTCACCCGGCTAGTTTTTTGTATTTTTTAGTATAGACAGGGTTTCACCATGTTAGCCAGGATGGTCTCGATCTCCTGACCTCGTGATCCACCCGTCTCGGCCTCCCAAAGTGCTGGGATTACAGGCTTGAGCCACCGCGCCCGGCCCGCAGCCCTTCAATTTCTACTTCACCGAAACATGACTATTCCCTCAGGACACTGCTTCCCCAGAGCACTGTAAGCAGTGGTCTTTTTCTGTCCCATGCAAGCCCCCATAAGCCACACTCTACTGTCTTAAAGAAGGAACACACATTGCCACATCAAGACTCTTGTTCCTCTCATTTCCCTGTTTTGTTTTTGTTTGTTTCTTTTGAGACAGGCTGTTGTTCTGTCATCCAGGCTGGACTGCTGTGGTGCGATCATAGCTCACTGCAGCCTCGGACTCCTGGGCTCAAACAATCCTCCTGCCTCAGCCTCCTGAGTAGCTGGGACTACAGGTGCACACCACCATGCCTGGCTAACTTTTATTTTTGTACAGCTGGGGTCTCACTCTATTGCCCAGGATGGTCTCAAACTCCTGGCTTCAAGCCATCCTCCCACCTCTATTTCCCAAAGTGTTGGGATTACAGGTATAAGCCACTGTGCCCAGCCCAGACTCATTTATCTAATTACTGACTTGACGACATCTCTACTTAAAGGTGTACTTGGCAATTTTTTTTTTTTTTTTTTTTTTTAGACACAGTCTCACTCTCTTGTCCAGGCTGGAGAGCAGTGGCCTGATCTTGGCTCACTGCAACCTCCCCCACCTGGGTTCAAGCAATTCTTGTGCCTCAGCCTCCCGAGTAGCTGGGATTACAGGCACGCTCCACCATGCCCAGCTAATTTTTGTATTTTTAGTAGAGACGGGGTTTCACCATGTTGACCAGGCTGCTCTCGAACTCCTGACTTCAAGTGATCCGCCTGCCACGGCTTCTTCCCAAAGTGCTGGGATTACAGGTGTGAGCCACCGCACCTGGCCAGCAATTATTTTAAGAGTTGGGGTCTTGCTATGTTGCCAAGGCTGGTCTTGAGCTCCTGGCCTCAAGCGATCCTCCTACCTTGGCCTCCCAAAGCACGGGGGTTATGGACATGAGCCACTGTGCCCAGCAGGAGCAGTATTTTAGTCAGTTATTCACTTGCCCACTAAAACCTAAACTTCCTGAGGCCGGAAGCACATTTCTCTCTCTCTCTCTCAATCTCTCTCTCTCTCTCTCTCTCTCTCTATATATATATATATATATATATATATATTTTTTTTTTTTTTTTTTCTTTTTGAGATGTAGTGTAGCTCTGTTGCCCAGGCTGGAGTGCAGTGGCACCATCTTGGCTCACTACAATCTCTGCCTCCCCAGTTCAAGTGATTTTCCTGCCTCAGCCTCCTGTGTAGCTGGGATTACAGGCATCCGCCACCAAGCCTGGCTAATTTTTTTATTTTTGGTAGAGACGAGGTTTCACCACGTTGGCCAGGCTAGTCTCCAACGTCAGACCTCAAGTGATCCGTGCCTCGGCCTCCCTAAGTGATGGGATTACAGGCGTGAGCCACTGTGCCCAGCCACGGGACCCACTTTACTCTTAATTTCCCCAAATCCTAGAACAGTGCGTGGCCCACAGGAAATCCACAGAATATATCTGCAGAATGAATGAATGACTTGCCAAAGCAATTAGGACAAATAAGTAGATATCGAGTAAACGTCCACAACCACCTGCCCCGTACCCTTTTAAGCTCTGGGGAGACGGCGGCTCCTGTGGGTTCTGGGATGGGGGAGTCAAGGCTCCGCAGGCGGAGAGCCCGGATGCAGGCGCGGCTAGGCGGCCCTCTCTATGGTGAGACCCCGGGTCGCTCCTCCACAGCACCCGTAGTGCCTCTATGGTTCTTCCTGTCCTTAGTCGGGAGGGGGCGCTGTGCGCCGGAGCGAGGTAACGGCGCGGCAGGACCGCAAGGAGTGTAGCTGCTGCCTCAGCAGCGGCGATGGAGCTTGCAGCTGCGGCTTCTAAAGAGTAAGTGGCGCGGTAGCGAAAGCCGCTGAACCCACCTGGCTAGCCGGCGAGTTGAGTGGCGAGTGAGTGTCGGTCGCGGGGCGCACTCGAGCTCCTGGGCGGGTCTGTGAGGCGAGGCGGCCTCTCTGCGGGACGCCTCCGTGGAGCTGAGGGGCGCGGGCCGAGGTCCGGGCGGGATCGGGCCAAAGGACTGGGCTGGGCGTCTCGAGCCCCGTGCGGAGGCGAGGCGGGAGCGACAAAGGCGCTGAGCGGCCGGGCGACCCCCTCCCGCCTCTTCGCGAAGTTTCGCGGGCCGGCCCTTTGGGTCGGCTGCGCAAGGGCGACAGCCCGGGAGACCGCGCTTCCCTCCCCCGGGCCCGAGGCTGCCACGCAGGCGGGGTCCGTGCACCCGAGCGCGGCCTGGAGAAGCGGCGGGAGGCGGCCGGTCCCTGTGAACCCCAGCCCAGGCGGGCGGCGTTTTACCACCTCTCCCCTCACATCTGGAGCGGGTGTTGTTCCGCGAAAGTTGGCGACTGTCACCGGGCACTCGCGAGGGCGCCGCAAGTGCGTCCTCCTTCTACTGGGGGTGCGTCAAACCCTTCTACGGGGCGCTGGGGGCTGGCCCGGCTCGGGTGCCCGGGCGCTGGGCAGGGAGCGAGGCCGCTGTCCCCGCGTCGAGGTGGCCCGGCTCCCGGTGTAACGGGACCAGGGATCCAAGACTTTGGGCTACTTGCAACCAACCCTGTAGCGTGCGCGGCGTGCGGGTTACAGAAACTTCTGACAAATCCGCCAGGGCCCTGTGCATACCTGAGGGCCTGGATAGCAGTTGTCCCAGGTACTTCGATCGTGCAAAGAGAACGTTCTTTTTTCTTTCTTCTTCTTTTTCTTTTTTTTTTTTCTTTTTGGAGACGGAGTCTCACTCTGTCGCCCAGGCTGGAGTGCAGTGGCGCGATCTTGGCTCACTGCAAGCTCCACCTGCCGGGTTCAAGCGATTCTGCCGCAGCCTCCCGAGTAGCTGAGACCACAGGCGCCCGCCACCGCACCGGGCTAATTTTTTGTATTTTTTGGTAGAGATAGGATTTCACCGTGTTAGCCAGGATGGTCTCGATCTCCTGACCTCGTGATCCGCCCGCCTCGGCCTCCCAAAGTGCTGGGATTACAGGTGTGAGCCGCCGCACCCGGCGTTTGTATGTGTGTTTTTAATAGAGTTGGGGTTTCACCGTGTTGGCCAGGCTGGTCTCGAACTCCTCACTTTAGGTAATCCATCCGCCTCGGCCTCCCTAAGAGCTGGGATTACAGGTGTGTGCCACCGCACCTGGCTGTATTTTTTAATTTAATATTTAAATATAATGTATTTTAAATTTGTGTAAGAATTTACATAAATGGTATCACACTTGTTTTCATTTAACATTAGTTAATTTAACTGTGTTGTATCCTCATATGATTTTTATTTATTCCTTTACTGATGTCCAGTAAGGCCATTTCAAGTTGCTTTTATTACATATTTGCTGTAATGACCTTCCTTGTCCATGTATTCGATTATGCATATTTCTTGGAGAACACACAGAGGTTTCTTTAGCTAATATATCTGGAAGTGGAATTGCTAAGTCACAGGGATGTACATTTGTAATTTAGGGTGTATTGCTAATTGCTATTTAGAATATCTTTTCCAAGTTACTCTCCAAACCAGCAATGTAGAAGATTCCCCATTTCTTACATGCTTGCTTTTTTTGCCACACCAGTGGTTTGAAACATAATTCTTTTTTCTTTTTGAGAAGGAGTCTCACTCTGTTGCCCAGGCTGGAGTGCAGCCATGTGATCTTGGCTCATTGCAACCTCCGCCTCCCTGATTGAAGCGATTCTCCTGCGACAGTGTCCTGAGTAGCTGGGATTACAGGTGCGTACCACCATGCCCGGCTGATTTTTGTACTTTAATAGAGCTGGGATTTCACCATGTTGGTCAGGCTGGTGTCAAACTCCTGACCACGTGACCTGCCCGCCTCGGCCTCATAAAATGCTGGGATTACAGGCGTGAGCCACTGCGTCTGGCTGAAACATAATTCATTTTCTGATTTGCCTTTCCCTGATTATTAGTGAGGTTGAGCATCTTCTGTGTTTTCTTGTTTGTGAATTGCCTATTAGTACCCTTAGCCCATTTCTTTGTTAGCATATTTGTATCAAGATGTGAATTATCTGTCTGTACTTTGTCTGTTTAATATGTGTATTTTAAAAATATGTTTTAATGACATACGTTTTGAGTTTTTGTGGGTTTTTTTTTTTTTTTTGACCTACTTCCTTGGATATGTTTTCTTAAGGAATGTTTTCAGCATAAGCTTCAGATGTTCCCTGGCCAGATACATGGCAAGAGTTTTGATATTCCCTCTTTCTTACTGTTCCTCTTTGCTTCCTTTTCAGACCTTTTGAAACAGATGGTCACCATGTTTAGATATTAGCAGTCCCGTATGTGCAGGTCTGCGTTTGAAAATGGCAGAGGGAAACAGCAATGAAGAGGTGATTCACTTGAACAACTTTCACTGCCATCGGGGACAAGGTAAGTTGTTTGCTCTCACTTTATCCCTTTACCTGTGGCTTTTTCTTTTAGTATCACAGTTATTTCTTTTGAAATGATCCTATTTTGTACCATTTAGAATCCAGGGACATTTCATTTTGAGACATAAAAAGACTAGTTAGACCAGAATTATATCAGATAATGATATTGCTGCCATGAATGAAGTGTAAGACTCATTCATTACAACGAGATTAATAAGCTATTAATTTGCTGATAAGACGCTGTTAATGTGCAGTCATGGAATCTTAAGAGAGAGTGTCACCATCAATTTTTGAAGGCGTGTTGATTATAAAGGAGTGCTCCACTAGGCCTTTATGACCTGAAATACTACAGGTGATGCTGAACCAGTCTTGTCTTCCCATGATGCTTAATTTCTTTTTTGCCAGAAGATTCTGGCTTAGCCTTGAGGGGAATTTTGAAACATGTATTTTTTTGTTCTGCAGTTTTGTTTTGTTTTTTTCTTTTTTTGAGATGGAATTTCACTAAATGCCCAGGCTGGAGTGCAATGGCATAATATTGGCTCACCTCAACCTCCGCATCCCAGGTTCTAGTGATTCTTCTGCCTCAGCCTCTCAAGTACCTGGGATTACAGGCATGTGCCACTACACCCTGCTAATTTTGTATTTTTAGTAGAGATGGGGTTTCTCTATGTTGGTAAGGCTGGTCTTGATCTCCTGACCTCAGGTGATCCACCTGCTGCGGCCTCCCAAAGTGCTCGGATTACAGGTGTGAGCCACCGCGCCTGGCCACATTTCTTAATTTTCATTATAAAAGGGATAAATATGGGCCAGACACATGGCTCACACCTTTAATCTTGGCTCTTTGGGAGGCTGAGGCAAGAGGATTGCCTGAGTCCAGGAATTCAAGGCTGCCATGAGCTATGTTATGCTCCTGCACTCCAGCCTGGGAGACAAATAGACTCTTTCCCCTCCTTCTGATCTGCAGAGGTGAAATAGTTGTAAAATTTTTTTTTTTTTTTTGGAGATGGAGTCTCGTTCTGTTGCCCAGGCTGGAGTGCAGTGGTGCAATCTTGGCTCACAGCAATCTCCGCCTCCTGGGTTCAAGCAATTCTCCTGCCTCAGTCTCCTGAGTAGCTGGCATTACAGGCGTGCTCCACCGCGCCCAGCTAATTTTGGTATTTTTGGTAGAGACAGGGTTTCACCATGTTGGTCAGGCCGGTCTTGAACCCCTGACCTCGTGATCCGCTCACCTTGGCATCCCAAAGTGCTGGGATTGCAGCTGTGAGCCACCGTGCCCAGCCTGGTGGTAAATTTAAACAAAATAGACAGTTCACTAAACACCTTTCCTCTGAGTTCCTATCTTATAGTGTAGTTCTCAGTCAGGGGTGCAGGTGGGTTTCTTCCCTGCCAAGCTGAGAAGGAAGGACCCTTTTCCAAGTACATACCCCAATGTAGGTACTTTTTTCTAATTTGTACAGTGACTCTGTTGGAGCCAGTAGTGGCCTTGTCTGATCCCACCTCTGTACAACCACTGTCATCAGATATTTATTTATTTATTTATTTTTGAGATGGAGTCTCACTCTGTCACCTAGGCTAGAGTGCAATGGTGCGATCTCAGCTCACTGCAGCCTCCATCCATCTCCCAGGTTCAAGTGACTCTCCTGCCTCAGCCTCCCAAGTAGCTGGGATTACAGGGATGCGCCATCATGTCTGGGTAGTTTTTGTATTTTTAGTAGAGATGGAGTTTCCCATGTTGGCCTGGCTGGTCTTGAACCCCTGACCTCAGGTGACCCACCTACCTCGGCCTCCCAAAGTGCTGGGATTACAGGTGTGAGCCACTTCACCTGGCCTTCCCTTAATCTTTATCAATTTTACTTAACATGCTTCTCCGTAAGGCAAAACCATTAAGAGTATATACTACCAGGCCATAGATTGGTGACGTTGTCAGTTCTGGAAATTTTGTAGCTGTTTCCTGTCTTCTGTAACTCTTCTCCCACGATCTCTATGTCTCTAAGTCCACCTCTTTGTCTCTGAGATGTATTCTGGATAATTTCTTCAGAGGTGTCTTCTAGCCCACAAATTTCTCTTCAGCAGAGTGTAATCTTTTAACTCATCCACTGTGTTACTGTTTTTCAGTTACGATATTTTAGCTTTTAATTCTCTTGGTTATTTTCCTAGAATTTTGCTCTTTGCCTACATTTTTAATCTTTTTTTATTTCTTTAAACAATAATCATCGCTTCTTTGTGAGTTTGATTGTTCTGATGTGTTAAGTTCTTGGGAATCTTATTGGGAATCTTATTCTGTTCTTCCTGCTGGCTCCCATTGTGCCTCATTTTCTTGTGTATTTTCTAAGTTTGACTCTAAGCTCATGTCTTGAGTTCTTGATAGAGTTGGTTTCTTTAGAGAGGATTGTTTTTGCTTCTTTCGGGTCCCCAAGGGCAGTGTCAGTTTGAAACGACTTTAGATTCCTGTCTTGAAGTTTTTGGATTATACAAACTTTTTAAATTTTATTTATTTATTTATTTATTTATTTTTTGAGATGAAGTCTCACTCTCTTGCCCAGGCTGGAGTGCAGTGGCGTGATCCTGGCTCGCTGCAACCTCCGTCTCCTGGGTTCAAGCGATTCTTCTGCCTTAGCCCCACGAGTAGCTGGNCGCCCGGCTAGTTTTTTGTATTTTTTAGTAGAGACGGGGTTTCACCGTGTTAGCCAGGATGGTCTCGATCTCCTGACCTCGTGATCCGCCCGTCTCGGCCTCCCAAAGTGCTGGGATTACAGGCTTGAGCCACCGCGCCCGGCCGAGTGTAATCTTTTAACTCATCCACTGTGTTACTGTTTTTCAGTTATGATGTTTTAGCTTTTAATTCTCTTGGTTATTTTCCTCGAGTTTTGCTCTTTGACTTTATTTTTAATCTTTTTTTTTTCTTTTATTTCTTTAAACAATAAACCTAGTTTCTTTGTGAGTTTGATTGTTCTGATGTGTTAAGTTCTTGGGAATCATATTCTGTTCTTCCTGCTGGCTGCCATGGTGCCTCATTTTCTTGTTTGACTCTAAGCTCATGTCTTGAGTTCTTGATATAGTTGGTTTCTTTTTTTTTTTTTTTTTTGAGATGGAGTTTTGCCGTTGTCGCCCAAGCTGGAGTGCAATGGCATGATCTTGGCTCACTGCAACCTTAGCCTCCCATGTTCAGATGATTCTCCTGCCTCAGCTCCCGAATAGCTGGGATTACAGGCATGTGTTACCTCACGCAGCTTGGATTACCCAAACTCTTAAAGCATTTTTTATTTTTCAGTGAGAGACTCTACCTGGGTATTTAACCTTCCATACAGTGAGGAAAGAAAGCCATTTTGTTATTTACATGCCAGTTACTCACTCTTCTCAAGGCTTTCCACATATTCTTTATTGTGTATAGTTTTTAAACTTGGTTATTGTATACCAATGTGTTTATAATATACGTAAAGAAAAAAGAAAAATAAACAAATTAAAGATGCACAGCTCAATAATTTATCACAATCCAAAAATTTATGTAACCACAACCCAGAAATCTTCAAGAAATAGAACATTGCTATCCTCTCTGAACACTACATAAAGATTTTGTATAGTCTATAGTCTTTTGAGGCTGACTTCTTTTCGCTCAGCATTATGTTTGTGAGGTTTATTCACGTTGGGTAGAACCATAGTTTATATATTTTTCATTGCTAAGTGGTATTCCATTTATACCACTTAGCAATGAAATTTTCCATCTACTTTTGATAGGGATTTGAGTTCTGACTGTCACAAATAATGTAGCTGTGAACATTCTCCTGCTTGTCTCCTGAACTCTACTTGCCCCACGCCCTGGCATCCACCTTCCTGTTGGCTATGTTTGCTGTCTTCCAGCAGAATTGTTTGTTGGAGATTTTTTTCCCTCCTAAGCTTTTAAAGTACTTTCTTTTTGGGCTTCTAAGTGGCATGATAATAACTACATTTTTTAAAATTACTAAGCTTCATTTTTTAGAGCAGTTTTAGGTTTACAGGAAAATTGAGCAGCAATGACTACATTTTTACAATGAAAACTTTCTCGTAGACTTCCACTCATTTAAAACAACTTAAATGTGTGAATTGCTTTAACAGCTCTTCGGCATTACTGTGTTATGATGTTATTTTTTGTAGTTAACTAGGGTAGGCATAAAGTAGCATAAGTGACGTTTCTTTGATAATTGGCTGTTTTTTTCATATATTTGTTTACTAATTATATTTCCCTTGTGTGTGAATTGTTTACATCTCTCTTCTCTTTGAATTCCTTTTTTTTTTTGGTTAATGTTTTCCTGGTTATGAAATGGAATACTGGTTTATTCATTACAGAAAATGTAAATGATAGAGAAAAGTATAAACTTAGCTCATTTGTAGAACAATGATTTGAATACCAGATACCATATTTTAGTATTTTTTAACAATTTAACCTCATCAAAATTGAGTATACTTCAATGTTTTTCTCTCCTTCTGCAAATGAACATCATGTTTAAATATATCTTCAAGATTGTCTATAAAAATCACTAAAATGTAATCAAATTGACACCTTCTGTTACAGTTCTGTTCTCCTACTTCCTGAGTCTCACACGTGTACTTATTTTTAGGGACTTGCTGACCCTCTGTGCTTTTTGTGTCACTCAGAAGCAAATATTGATCCTTAAACACATAAAAATTCTCGTGAAATCCAAAAAGCAGGGGAATGTACAGTCCGTGTGTTGCTTTTTCTCAAGCCAATCTTGTTTTCCTGAGACTGCTTTCCTTACCATTAGTCTCTGGACTCCTAGGGCAATGTTAATTCCACAACTAAACTAAAATGTTAATGGAAACTGGAAATAAGGCCCAAAGCTGGGTTGAGCAGCCTGGGATTTTGTTGTAGCTCAGTCTCAGTTGCTTTATTTGTGTGTCTTTAAATGGCCTTCAGATGGAACCATCTGGACATTTTAAGCAGGAAGGGCCTGTGGAGAACCACATGGCAGGTAATCTACTCTGGCTGGTTAACTTAGACCTTTCACTCACACGGGGTCAACTTCAGTTGGATGAAGGCAGCAACAGCTATCTAAGGGTTGAAAGGTTGGAATACAGCTGGGTGCGGTGGCTCACGCCTGTAATCGCAACACTTTGGGAGGCCAAAATGGGCGGATCACGAGGTCAGGAGATCGAGATCATCCTGTTTAACACGGTGAAACCCCGTCTCTACTAAAAATACAAAAAAATTAGCCAGGCGTGGTGGCAGGTGCCTGTAGTGCCACCTACTCGGGAGGCTGAAGCGGGAGAATGGCATGAACTTGGGAGGCGGAGCTTGCAGTGAGCTGAAATCACACCACTGCACTCCAGCCTGGGCAACAAAGCGAGACTCCATCTCAAAAAAAAAAAAAGGTTAGAGTACTAGCCTGGCTTACTTTGCAGGAGTGCCTTCTTTAGATCTGCTAGCATGTCAAATCAGCTTAAGCATGACATCATATGAAGAGGTGGGCAGATTGAAGTCTGACAGGCTTCCCCACTGCTTTTGCCTCAGGGTGCAGATATTAGAACAGAGGCTACCACTTGTTTCTGTCCTTCATTTGTCCTGTCCTTTCTTTGTCCTTCATTTTCTGGGCCTCCAAATATCACTTAACCTCCAGAACAGTTCTGTTGTTAAGCATAATGAAGGGATTAAACTAGAAATGAATTCTTACAGTTTATAGTGAGAGCTTCTGATTTCTGCCATGTGGAACTTCGTATCTGTAGCATTTCAGTGTTTGAAGTTCTTAGTATTGTTGAAAATATAAAATGAATTGGGGAGAGATGAACCTCTCAAACATGTTTGTTTTTTCAAGAAATCATATCTGCTGTTCCACCTGTATTTCATGTAGAGGTGTACTTATGTATCATGTACTTAAGAAAACATGTGAACACAGACCATTTTAAAGCTAGTTCGTGTCTGGTTTGTCGCCACGTTAAATATGCACATGTAATGAGTTGTCTAGAACTCAGGACTTTCCCTACAGACAGGATTTTTGCTGGTGGCTAATTCTCAGGTCAGCCTTCAAAGGTTTGCATAACCTCAGTGCACACCAGTGAATTCTAGGACGGAGAATTACCACTGATTACAATGGTTTTAAAGGAAAATGTACTCTGAATTCTTGTCTCCCTCTGTAATAGGAGGAGTTTCCTGCTTTTTTTGCTCTCTTTGGGCCTCTAGTGTTGTGTTCCATAGACTGGGCAGGCTGTGGTGGTAGGGAAGCGGGGAGCTTAGAGACAAAAAGTGTATGGGACTCCCAGAAGTAATGGCGAAAGGAAATGCAGTGAGATGTCAGGATGAGCGAGAGCACTTTGATATGGGTCCCCGGCGGGGGTTGCAGAATAAACGAACCTGTGCAAACCAGTCCCCAAACACTGGCACCTGGGTGAGAAAAGGAGCCAGAGCTGGACACTTTTTCTCTGCCCTCTTTCTGCCAGACCTCCTGTACTACTATTATAGGCGTTACTATTGACATCTGGCAAAAGAGAATCAGTAGAAAGGAGGTGTGTGAGAATTGCAGGTATAGCACCTAGGGGTTCATCCTAGGAATCTACTGGAGCAAGAGAAAGAACAGAGAAAAGGGGAAGTCCCCATTAACCTCTGAGCAAAGGAACTTCCTTGCTACTGAATGTGGCTAGAGCTGTACCCCACTCACTCTGTCTTCACTACTGTGCAGTCATTCCAAGGTGGTTGTCTGATTTGACTGTGAAGAGCCTGAATAGTTAACATTTGTTGGGTCTGGGTGGTGATACGTCAGTGTGTGTTATCTCACTCTATATATCCTTACTTTGGAAGTATTTCATGATGATAATAGACAAAGCTAATGGGTTTGGTGTGAAGAGTGTCTGTTCGTAGGAAAACATGGTCTATTCATCAGTCTAGCTTAACAGCTAGCTAAATAAACCGAGTATAACTCAGCGGCTCATAGAGCTTTATATTACTGTAGAGATTTATGTTACCAGAGGGGTATAAAAAGTATTAATGAATTAACAGAAGATCTTTTATATTTCATTTATTTATTTCATTTCTTAGCAGACTGTTTTTTACTGTAAATGTGAATAGTTTTCCACTTCTTTCTTGTTCATAGTTTTCTTGACAAAGAATAGCTACTTTTCTTACAAATTTTTCAATTTTGAAGTTTAACCAATAATAGTTTCAGTGACTTCATTACATTAACACACAACTGATACATAAACTTCAGAGGAGTTTGCCTTAATCAGTATGTTCATTGCTTTTTAAATTTTTTCTCTTCCACAAAGATAGGAATTCAATGCACTTGTTTGTTTATTTATCTGTTTAGATTTTCTGGGCTGCACACATCTTAATTTCTTGTTAGGCCAGTTGTAATGTGTGATTAAGGACTATATTCTTCAAACATTGCATTTGAAGCAATGGGCAGATGTGGGATTTGGAAGCAGTATGAAAGTAACATCATTTGTTTTTGCGGACTTTGTAATTTTCTTCTGGAAATCCCAGATTATCCAAAGAGAGAAGATAGAATCATCATAAATCCCAGTAGCAGTCTGCTGGCCAGCCAGGATGAGACAAAGGCAAGTGTCGTGTTCTTGTTTTGCAGTCGCTACCTGGAAATGCCCTGGTTTTTTGTTGTTGTTGTTGTTGTTGTTATCTGTATGGGAAGAAAGTGCTTTGTTGGGACAAGTTTTTAAAGACTAGCAGAGGGACATAGGATTTCAGAATATGTCTATACTTCAGTGCGATCTCCCATTCTGAGCCACTTTGAATTCTGTCTTTAACTTCTATCTTTCCTTGTAATTCTTATCTTCCTTTTCCCACAAAGAATTAAACGAATCCTCCATATCTTTAATCCTGCAAAGCAAATTCCAAGAATTGGCCAGGACACTAACATTTTATTATGAAAATTTTCAAACCTACAGAAAAGTTGAAATATTTTACGTCGATCACCTATATCCCTACCACTGGTGCTACTAGAAAGTTAACAGTTTACTCTGTCCTCTTTATCATACATATGTCCTTTGTCTGTCCAGCAGCACATCTTTGTTATGTTTCATTTCATTATAATGCATTTCAAAGTAAATTGCAAAAACATCAGTACACTTCCCTGTAAATACGTCAGCATGCAGATCGTTACCTAGAGTTGAATATCTTTTTTCTTTTAATGTGAGATTTGTATACAGTGTATACTATACATCTGTTTAACCAGATCTCATATCAAGATATAAAGAGTTTGGTTTTTAAAAACTTTAATCATTGTCATTATTTGTGATCCAAACTGGCATTTAGTGTATTATATGGTAAAGTATGGTTGAGAACTAACTTTATTAAGATCTGTTGCTTGATCTTCCAACTCCCCATAGATTCTTTGATTATATCTCTTACATATTCTATAATAGAAAAAAATAGTTGTTTGTAAATATGTTATGGAAAGAAGATGGCTGAAATATTGGTTTAAATCCCCAACTATACTTCTTTACTAGTTATAACTAGTAAAACTAGTCTGTCGGCTCCAGACAGGTGCGTTTAACCTCTCTGAGCCACCATTTTCTCATCTCTCTTATAGGGCTGGTAACTTCCTTATAGAGTAATTAGAACAAACGTTATTCTTTTCTACACATGTAATTCTTAAAATGATTTCACTTACATGGGAAATGTACTGCCTGGCCTCTGATTTTATGCTTCTCTCTCGTTTCAGTTGCCTAAAATAGATTTTTTTGACTATTCTAAATTGACTCCTCTTGACCAGCGCTGCTTCATCCAAGCTGCTGACCTCCTCATGGCAGACTTCAAAATGCTCAGTAGTCAGGATATCAAGTGGGCCCTGCACGAGCTCAAAGGACACTATGCAATCACCCGAAAGGTGCTGTACTTGGTCTTCCTCTTGGGGTCACACCTCTTGGCTACATCTTCCCATGATAACAGAATGAACAGTCCAGCTTGTGGAAATTGGGATGGTTTATGATTGCTAAGGAGTTAGGGTGAAGATAAATAGGTATTTGCTGGTCATGAAGGGCTAAATGAAAAGAAATAATAGATAGATGAGAAGCAGAGAAGCTCTAGTTTGACCATAAAAACATGGAGGGTAATACATTCTACTGTGGAACGCAGGAGTATGAAAGATGCGTTCTAATCCTGCTCCTTCCTGATTTGCTTTCCGACTTCGGACAGGTCACATGACCATCCATCCCCCAGATGGCTCAGTTATCAGTGATAGGACGTAAGGTCTGTAAAGAGTCCGGGAACAAGAATGGGCAGCTACTGACAGCTCCTAGCATTTTCCCCCCAGGATCCTAAAATAGATAGCACTTAAAGGCCTTTGTTAAGGGTGAGAAGGGTGCTGGTTCGTGGTGGGTAACACAGACATCTTCCATGAAGGACAGCACACGGTGCCCGCTTTGTAGCTGTGGCCAGAACAGGAGTGCATGCACTAGCAGAGACCTTGGCTTACTCCTCTTGGTCGCTCTTACTGCCATTAAAGTCTATTCTACTGAAATTCTTGTGATTCTCAGCAAACACTGTAATGTTTCTTTTGTCCAAAGGACAAACGTGGAATTTTCGTAGTGGTTAAAATACTCATTGGGTTTTACCTGTAGGAAGGGAAGAACCAAGCCGAGGACTGTGGCTCATGCTGAGGTAGGCCAAGCCCCTTCCACCTTTTTTTTTTTTGAGATGGAGTCTCGCTCTGTCACCCAGGCTGGAGTGCAATGGCGCGATCTTGGCTCACTGCAGCCTCTGCCTCCCCAGTTCAAGCGATTCTCCTGCGTCAGCCTCCTGAGTAGCTGGGACTACAGATGCTCACCACCACACCTGGCTGAGTTTTGTATTTTTAGTAAAGATAGGGTTTCACCATGTTGGCCAGGCTGGTCAGCAACTCCTAACCTCAGATGATACGCCTGCCTCAGCCTCCCAAAGTGCTGGGATTACTGGCATGAGCCACCGTGCCCGGCCAAAAAAAGACTGAAAGAAGAATAGAGGGGCTTTGAAAGGGTAAAATAGGAGGCAACCTAAGGTAGACCAAAGGTCTCCAGAAGGGCCTCCCTGAGCAAGGAACATTTAATCACAGACCCAAGTAGGAGTTTGGTGGAAGATGTTGGTATCATTTGTTGGGGTGAGAACTAGTATAAACATCTGCTTTGGAGGGAAATAATCATGAATTCAGTCTGGGAAACACTGGTTGCCAGTGTGCTGAGAAGGGCCTGTGAGACATCTAAGTAAAAATAATTCACTGGAAGGTTGAATGGACTAAAAAGTTTGGAAAATACAGACTGTAGAAAAGTTTTTAGGTTTCTGTATGGGTGTGTGTGTGTGTGTGTGTGTGTGTGTGTGTGTCCTTGGGTTTTATGGTGATAGGACTTTGAGAGTCATTAGCATATGGAAAATCTCACCAGCCAGGATGAGGTACCCAGAGATATCAGGTGAGAAGAGAGGACTGGTGACATGTGAAGAGCAAGCGGAGGAGGCAGGCAGACAGGAAGGAGGAAGTTGTGAGACTGGAGCAGTCTGTATTATCATCATCATCATCCTTGTTATTCTTGTTTAGTAACAGGGTCTCTCTCTGTTACCCAGGCTGGAGTACAGTGGCACAATCATGGCTTATTGCAACCTTGACCTTCTGGGCTCAAGCCATCCTCCTGCCTCAGCTTCCCATGTAGCTAGGACTATAGGTGCATACCACCACACCTGGATGATCTTTTTATTTTGTTTTTTGTAGAAATGGGGTCTTGCTAGATTGTGCAGGATGGTCTTGAACTCCTGACCTCAGGCTGTCCTCCCGCCTCAACCTCCTAAAGCACTGGGATGCCACCATGCCCAGCCTGTTATTAAATACTGCTAAGAGATTGTGCAAGATGAGGACTAAAATGCAGATGGTAGACTTGTAGACTTGGCCACTCAATAATAAGCATAGATTAGTAAGTGCAAAGGCAGGGTAGATGCCAGATTAGAGACAGCTGGAAAGCTTGTGGTCATAAGGGTGAGGTGGTGAAACAGAAGATAAACAGCTCCTTTGATAAGTTTCTCTACAAAGAGGGGAAGAAGAAAGAGGGGCTGGCATTGAAAGAGAGATGAGATCACCTTCTCAACACTGCCACACTGGGGATTAAGTTTCAGCAGGAGTTTCAGACAAACACTGCCATCATAGCCACCCCCCTTCTCATGCCGCCCAGGCTTGGACCCCAGCCTGCCCTGCATCCTAACAGCATAGCCACAGGACGTGAGCCCCAGGGCCTCCTACCCCCTGCCACACTCAGGAGTCCCACCCGGTCTTCCTGAAAGGTTCCCACTCTTCCTTCTTCTCTTCCAGGCAGAATGGCCCTACCTCACACACCCCTCCTTCCTGTTCAAATCAGGTACCCCTTCTCTGTCCCTTTTTTAGGATGGCAAAGACTTGAGCCCTTTTTTTTTTTTCCCCCAGACAGAATCACGCTCTGTTGCCTAGGCTGGAGTGCAATGACACGATCTCAGCTCGTGCAACCTCCGCTTACCAGGTTCACCGATTCTCCTGCCTCAGCCTCCCAAGTAGCTGGGATTACAGGCGCATGCCACAACATCCAGCTAATTTTTTTGTATTTTTAGTAGAGACAGGGTTTTGCCATGTTGTCCAGGCTGGTCTCAAACTCCTGACCTCAGGTGATCCACCTGCTTCAGCCTCCCAAAGTGATGGGATTACAAGCATGAGCCACCCTGGGCGTGAGCCTCCCTGACTTGAATGCATTTAAATCCTGATAAGCAAAATCTAAGAGGGAGAAGCTGAAGGTAGGAAAGAAAAGGGATCCTCACCAGTGGAAGGATTTTATACTTCAGCATCCTGTCCAAGGGTGGGGTGGATATAGGTACACGCAGAGAAGAGCGTGGGGGAAGCAGGTTAGGGGAGAGTAAAGAGGAGCATTAACCAGAGAAACAACATGGAAGATTTACCTACAGAATGGAACTCACCAGCCCATTGTGTGATTTAACCTGTACTTATTCAAGGAGAGCTTGGACAGTTTTGTTTTATTTGAGACAGGGTCTCCTGTGTTACCTAGGATGGAGTGTAGTGGCACAATCATGGCTCACTGCAACCCTGCCTCTCAGGCTCAAGTGATTGTCCTACCTTAGCCTCTGAGTACCTGGGACCACAGCTGTGGACCACCACTCCCAGCTGTCTTTTTGTATTTTTAGTAGAGATGGGGTGTTCCCATGTTGCCCAGGCTAGCCTTGAGCTCCTAAGCTCAAGCGATCCATCCCCTTCAGCCTCCCACAGTGCTAGGATTACAGGTGTGAGCCGCTGCACCCTGCCAACAGTTTTTCTTTTCCCTAGTTACTCTTTAATCTGTCATTAAGTGTTTTGCTTCCACCACTGTACCAGTTTATGAAAGTCAGAGAAAATGAAAATAAATTCTGCCTATTTACCACTGCCTATTCTTTTTGTTTTTGTTTTTGTTTTTGTTTTTGTTTTGAGACATAGTCTCACTCTTTCACCTAGGCTGGCTTGCAGTGGTGCAGTCTTGGCTCACTGCAATCTCCGCCTCCCGGGTTCAAGCCATTCTCCTGCCTCAGCCTTCTGAGTAGCTGGGATTACAGGCGTGCACCACTATACCCAGCTAATTTTTGTATTTTTAGTACAAATGGAGTTTCACCATGTTGGCAGGCTGGTCTTGAACTCCTGACCTCAAAGCATCCACCCGCCTTGGCCTCCCAAAGTTTTGGGATTACAGGCATGAGCCACCGCACCCAGCCGCCACTACCTATTGTTAGCCGTGCTGGGAAGAAAGCTGAAGATGTGTTAAAATGGCATTTGGGGATTGCCTGTCTTGTGTATTCTTACTTTCCATTTACAGAAGTAACCTCTCGCTTTCTCAATTTTTAGGCCTTTTCTGATGCCATGAAAAAATGTCAGGAGCTATCACCAGAAACCGGTGGAAAAAGGAAGAAGAGAAAAGAAATGAACCAGTATTCTTACATCGATTTCAAGTTTGAACAAGGTAATGTAAACTGTGTTGCTGGCAGTGTGTAGCTGCAACACTGTATCTTTTCTTCTTCACAGTCAGTGAAGGAAGCCGTGCTACAGGTGTCTGCCATCTGCTGAGCATCTGGCCAGGCCAGTCCAAGGAGTGACTGACAGGAACTATTTTCTAAGCACATCAAAATTTTCAGAAAGTGGCTGCACTTGTTGGCTTCCTTCTTCCTACTTAAGATAAACCATGGCAGGAAAATTTTGTGTGGTAGAAAATTCATGTGTGAGAAAGTATTTGAGTATGCTGTTAAGCTTGGGGAAAAAACTGGTCTTGAAGGTTTGATGAAAATTGGCTGTGTTGTTAGGTAAAAACTGCCCAGACTTATGAATGAGGCCTTACTGCAGAGGGTGACTTATGCAACTGAGAGAATGGCCAATAGCCACATGTTTCTCCAAAATTCTGTCATTCTTATTGATGAAATAACTGCTGAAAACCCTTTCGAAGAGGTTACTTCAGGTCTCATCCCCAGAAATGTAAACTTGAGTTTTATAACAACTCAGATTTTATCTGAGTTGCTTCTACCCAGTAAAGGAGTTACTACAACTTTTCTAGAGATCATCCCTTTCTGCTATGTGTGCACTTAATTACCACACTTGATTTCAGGTATGACTAAGTGGAAACTCAGGTGACTATATAAAGCTGGAAAGTATTTGTATTTGCTTTTTATTTATTTATTTTTTTTGGAGACAGAGTCTTGCTCTGTCGCCCAGGCCGGAGTGCTGTGGCGCAATCTCAGCTCACTGCAAGCTGTGGTTCCTGGGTTCACACCATTCTCCTGCCTCAGCCTCCCAAGAAGCTGGGACTACAGGTGCCTGCCACCACGCCCAGCTAGTTTTTTGTATTTTTTAGTAGAGACGGAGTTTCACCATGTTAGCCATGATGGTCTCGATCTCCTGACCTCGTGATCCACCCGCCTTGGCCTCCCAAAGTGCTGGGATTACAGGCGTGAGCCACCGTGCCCGGCAGTATTTGTATTTACTATGAACTTTTCAGGATCTAAAAGCAAATCCCTTAGGCTATGACTCCTGAGGTTCCTAAGCCAGTCTGTGGAGCAGTGCCCTGCTGACATGACATTCTCCTGGCCTGTGGCAGAATGTAGAACTAGGGGCACTGTGCGGGTGGTTTTTCATTCAGCCAAATTTACCCACAGTTCAGAACAGGCATCCTTGTACATAGCCATACAGCGTTTGTTTCTGACTTCAGTGGTGGAGAAAGTGCTACTTTGCAAGATAGTTGACTCCCTTGTTGGTCAGCTCCGTCTTTTAGACAGTTCTTCCTTTGTATTAAGTCAGCATGTACTTCCTGAAGTTTCCAGCCGTGGTTGTAGTTCTTGCCTATGGAGAGACAGATTCTGGCTGTTACCCCTTCGTCAGCCTGACTGCTCTTCTCCCTGTCCCTACGTGCCCTTCTCTAGCTTGTCAGGGTCTTTTTGAAAGTTGGGGTGTAGAAGACTGGACATCATACTCCACATGAGGTCTGCTCACATTCAGCCTTGCTCTTTTCACCCACATTGCTATCAGGTCATATTACTCTCTCAGTTTCGCTGCATCTCACATTTTTCCCTGTTAACTTCATTTTATTTGATTCAGTCCCTTGTTTTAGGTATAGCACTTTAATTTAGATGCTGAGTCTTAAATTTAATTATCAGATAATCTTTAAGGACCCTGTAAGTATGAGATAAAAAATACATTTGATTTATGTTAGTAGTTTAATGTCTATGACTCATACTTAGCCTTTTTTAACAGCTTTTTATAAGGACACAGGCTAAGAATCCCTTATCTGTTCCAGGCATCCCATTTTTTTCCTATTCAGTTTGTTTTCCATCTAAGCACTGCTCTTTGGGCTATAATTGCTTGACTCAGAGTGAGACAGGGTTCTCCCTCCTCTGTCCTTTTTATGGTCCTTCAGGAAAATAAATTAGAGGGAAGTGTATAGACTTAATCGCATTTATTTTTAAAAATAAAGGACTGAGGCCAGGCGCAGTGGCTCACGCCTGTAATCCCAGCACTTTGGGAGGCCGAAGCAGGCGGATCACAAGGTCAGGAGATCGATACCATCCTGGCTAACACAGTGAAACCCCATCTCTACTAAAAATACAAAAAAATTAGCCAGGCGTGGTGGTGGGCACCTGTAGTCCCGGCTACTCGGGAGGCTGAGGCTGGAGAATGGCGTGAACCTGGGAGGTAGAGTTTGCAGTGAGCCAAGATCACGCCACTGCACTCCAGCCTGGGTGACAGAGCAAGACTCTGTCTCTAAAAAAGTAAATAAATAAAATTAAAGGACTGAAAATAAATCTTACTACTTTAACATGATAAACTACAAAAAGAACTGAGTAAAGACAAAAGAAATAATAGAGGGTGGAATTTTTTTTTAATTTGTAGCATTGATAATTATAATAACTAACATTTATTTAGCACTTAATATGTACCAGTCACTTTTCTAAGTGCTTTAATGGATTAATTCGTTTATGTTTCAAATAACCTTATGAGATGTATGTGCCATTATTATCATTTTGTAGAAAAAAAACTGAAACACAGAGAGGTTAAGTAACTTGGCACATGTTACACAGCTAGCGAGTAGCCGAGCTGGGAATCTGGCTTCAAAGCTTACTCTCTAATCATGTGCTTTTCTATTCTCATAATACCAAAAACTGGTTTTGTTTTGTTTTTAATTTTGAGACGGAGTCTGCTTCCCAAGCTCAAGCAGTTCTCCTGCCTCAGCCTCTCAAGTAGCTGGGATTAATTACAGGTGTGTGCCATCACGCCTGGCTAATTTTTGTATTTTTAGTAGAGACGGGGTTTCACCATGTTGTACAGGTTGGTCTTGAACTCCTCACCTCAGATGATGTGCCGTCCTTGGCCTCCCAAAGTGCTGGGATTACAGGCATGGCCCCAAAAACTGGTTTTCTGAAGAAAAAGTTTGAATTTAAAAAAATGTGAGAATGAGCAAGATAAAAGGAGAATCAAAATAAAATGTATTAGGAACCAGATAGTAAATGTTAAAATCAAGAGATTACCAAGAAAAGACAAGAGTACATTGAATATCTGGATGAGATAAAGTTTTCTAGGAAAATATAAATTGGTCAGGCATTGTGGCTCACACCTGTAATCCCAGCACTTTGGGAGGCCAAGGCTGGTGGCTGGGAGGCCAAGACTGGTGGATGGTTTGAGCCCAGGACTTCAAGACCAGCCTGGACAACACGGGAAAAATCCCATCTCTAAAAAAATACAAAAAAATTAACTGGGCGTGGTAGCATCTGCCTTTATAGTCTCACCTCCTTAGGAGGCTGAGGCGGGAGGATCACCTGAGCCCAGGAGTCGAGGCTGCAGTGATCTATGAATGTGCCACTGCACTCCAGCCTGAGCAACAGAGCGGGGCTCCGTCTCCAAAAAGAAAATCATAATTTGCCAAATCAGCAAAAGAAATACAGAACCTAAACAGATCAATTATATGTCTGATATTTGTCATTCTGCTTTCTTTTATTCTCATGTTATAATATATTGTGGTGAATCTAGGTACTATTCCTTCCACCCCTTATATATTTGAATGCTTTCAAAATAAAAATGGTTGAAAAACATATGGCACATTTGCACCCATCAGAATGGCTAAAATTAAAAACCGATGATAGATGTTGTAAGGACGTGGGAGAGACTGGAACTCACATGCATTGCTGATGGAGGAAGGGTGTAAACTGGTACAACCACTTTGGAACACTGACATTATTTTCTAAAGCTGGAAGTAAGCCTATCCCATGATCTAGCAATTCCCAGCTAAATTGCGGACATGCATTCACCAACACATGGCTATAAGCAGCACTATTCAGATTAACCCAAAACAGTAAACCCAAATGTCCTCAGTAGTGAAATAGATAATAAATTGTGGTACATTCACATAGTACACTAGTGACAGAATAGGAGATGCCTTCCAATGGAGCATAAACAGAGGGAAAGAACCAGAAAGGTCAAAAAATGGATAGTAGGTTGGCAAATGGTAAGAAGCCCAGTCTTCCCAAATGGTAGAGTGTGGTAGAGAAGTCATGAAACGTACCACCAGAGAGAAGAGGGAGGATGAGGCCGGGAAGAATGGACATGGCTGGCCCAGATTCCTAACACACAGTTGTCTGCATGCTTTTGCATTGTCATATATCTTCTAGGTGACATAAAAATAGAAAAGAGGATCTTCTGTTTTGAAAATAAGCGACGACATTGTAGGTCCTATGACCGGCGTGCTCTCCTTCCAGCTGTGCAACAAGAGCAGGAGTTCTATGAGCAGAAAATCAAAGAGATGGCAGAGGTAGGAAGATGTGCTCTGGTCTTGGGGTATGTTTCTGGGATTCTGGTTTGCTCTTAGGGTTTAGTTAGTACAAAACTGTCTTTTAAGATTTCCCTTTTCTTCAGAGTGATGAATTCGGATATATGCAAAATTTTTAAAAGAACAAACCTGGGTTTTGTCATAATACTTATGTTTGTGGTTTCATAAATCAGCTTTATGTTAGAAAATTTTAATTGGAGCTTAGTGTATCTGTTTCACCTCCTCCCTCAGCCTCGGTTCAGTTTCACCCTTTGATTTTTCTAAATACAGTATCAAATGTGCAAGTCAGCTGGAATGTATATATTGATTGTTTAATAAGTATCTTCTAAACCAGTGGCTCCCAAAGTGTGACCCAGAGATCCCTGGGTT
Source organism: Theropithecus gelada (assembly GCF_003255815.1). Taxonomy (NCBI): domain Eukaryota; kingdom Metazoa; phylum Chordata; class Mammalia; order Primates; family Cercopithecidae; genus Theropithecus; species Theropithecus gelada. Next base: position 93,311,945 of record NC_037679.1, on the reverse strand, counting down.
TCCCAAGACTCTCTTGGGGGTCTACGAGGTCAAACCTCTTATAACTATACTAAGACATTACAGTGACCCTTGAACAACATGAGAGTTAGGAGTGCTTCCCCCTGTGCAGTTGAAAGTCTGCATATAATGTTTGATTGCCCCAAAACTTCACTGTGAACAGCCTGCTGTTGACAGGAAGCCTTACCCATAACAGTCGATGAACACGTTTGGTATGTTTTGTGTATTACATGCTGTATTCTTAGAATAAGGTAAGCTAGAGAAAAGAAAATGTTATTAAGAAAATGATAAGGAAAATATATTTAGTATTCATTAAATGGTACTGTGGATCAGCATGAGAAGGTCTTTATCTTCATGGTCTTCACGTTGAGTAGGCTGAGGAGGAGGGGTGTGCTGGTTTTGCTGTCTCAGGGGGCAGAAGCAGAAGAAAACGAGCACATAAGTGGGTCCCCACAGTTCACACCTCTGTTGATCAAGGTCAGCTGTATTTGCTTTTTCACCATATTGAATTTGTACCAGCAGAAGCAAAGCATTGGTGCCTTGGCATAAATCAGACCAGTGGCATAGAGCCATCCTCATAATCTTTGTTTTCTTCACCACCATGCGCTTACATTTTTAAGACACACCAGTTTCACCTAAAAATGTCTTTGATAAAGCAGTAAAAATTATTTTACCAAATTTTGACCCTTGAAAACATCTTTTCAATATTCTGTGTAATAAAATGAAGTCTTCATAAAGTGCTTCCGCCACATCCCAGGATATGAAGCTTGTCTTATATCCAGGTATGAGGAGAGTGCTTGTGCAATTGAGACGCAAAGCAGCTGCATTGGCCACTTTTTACTTGGAAAAAAGTGACAGAAAAACTGTGATTATTCAAAATTAGGTATTTGGCAGGCATTTTCTCAAAAATGAATGAAGTGATTATTTTTGACCAAAATTCTAGATTTTAAGCAGAAATTAGAATTTATTATCTTAATCTGTTACAGAATAACATTCATTAATATCACCAATCTTATTAGATTAAGTAGTTTTCCATAAAATAAGGAAAGATAAACCAAAGACTAACAATAATGGTTATATATAAACAAAGTGGGGGGCCAGGTGCAGTGGCTCACGCCTATAATCCCAGCACTTTTTTTCTGTTTTTTTTTTTTTTTGGTAGAGCCTGGATTTCCCCATGTTGTCCAGGCTGGTCTTGAACTTCTGGCGTCAAGCCATCCTCCCGACTCAGCCACCAAAATTGTTGGGGTTATAGGCATGCACCACCATGCCCTGCTAACTTTGTTTTCTTTTCTCTGATGCTAAAAGTCTTGGTTCTTAATAACATTATTGTCAGATTATATCTGAGAATATAAAATTCAAATATCTTAAAGTCACTTGAAGTAAGTCTTGGTGCTTGTGCCATTAACTTGATAAACAAGTTTATTTGTTTCTGGCTAGGCATGGTGGCTTATGTGTGTAATCCCAGCACTTTGGGAGGCCAAGGCAGCCGATCACTTGAGGCCAGGAGTTCAAGACCAGCCTGGCCAACATGGCAAAACTCTGTCTCTACTAAAAATACAAAAATTAGCTGGGCATGGTGGGACATGCCTGTAATCCCAGCTACTTGGGAGGCTGAGGCACAAGAATCGCTTGAACCTGGGAGGTCAAGGTTGGTTGCAGTGAGCCAAAATCATGCCACTGCACTCCAGCCTGGGCAACAAAGCAAGACTGTTTCAAAAAAAAAAAGTTTATTTCTTTCTGTTTATTTTGAACTTTTAGAGAATTGGTTTTGTTTTTTTAACTAATTTTGTAAAAAAAAAAAAAATAGTTCTGAAATCAAAACTATAAAACAAGGAATATTCAGAAAAATCTAGCTTTTGTGCTATCCTTTTCTCCCACTTTCCTTTGTTTTTTGAGACGGAGTCTCACTCTGTCACCCAGGCTGGAAGTGCAGTGGCAGGATCTCAGCTCATTGCAACCTCTGACTCCTGGGTTCAAGGGATTCTCCTGCCTCAGCCTCCTGAGTAGCTGGGATTACAGGCACACGGCACCATGCCTGGCCAATTTTTGTATTTTTAGTAGAGACAGGGTTTCGCCACATTGACTAGGCTGGTCTCAAACTCCTGACCTCAAGCGATCCATCCAGCTTGGCCTCTCAAAGTGCTGGGATTATAGGCGTGAGCCACTGCACCTGGCCCCCCACTTTGTTTATATATAACCATTATTGTTAGTCTTTGGTTTATCTTTCCTTATTTTATGGAAAAGCAAATATGTATATTTTTATTTACCCATCTTTCTTTTCCAGATAGTAGCAGAGTTTTCCAGGCATATTAACTCACACCTGTAGTCCCAGCTACTCGGGAAGCTGAGGCGGGAGAATCTCTTGCGCCTGGGAGGTTGAGGCTGCAGTGAGCCAGGATCACACCACTGCACTCCAGCCTGGGTGACAGAGTGAGACAGTGTCTCACAAATAATTTAATGTAATCCCAAATGGTGGCAGACTCTTCTGTGACTGCATTTTTCGTTTAACCATGCATCCTGGCAATCACTCTATGGCAATTCATAGGGATTTTTCTCTTTCCTTTTTGAAACTGGCTGGTATACCATTTTATGTAATACCACAGTTTATTCAGTCATTCCCCTGTTGATAGATGTTTAGGATTGTTTCCAGGTTTTCGTGATTATAAATAGCGCCATGATAAGTTTATGCATACATCATTCCCTGTTTCTGCCCAGGTGCATCTTTGGGCTAGACTCTTGGAAGTGGCATTGATGACTCTGTGCCAGTGTCCCGCCAGTGTGGTTGTCCTGCTTTGCATTTTCACCAGTAACGTGTGAGGGTGCCTACTACCACACAGCCTCACCAACGAAGTCTGTTGTCAACATAGTTTTCGTTTGTTTGTTTGTTTTTTGAGACGGAGTTTCACTCTTGTTGCCCAGGCTAGGGTGCAACAGGGCGATCTCAGCTCACTGCAACCTCTGCCTTCCGGGTTCAAGTGATCTTCCTGCCTCAGCCTCCCAAGTAGCTGGGATTACAGGTGTACACCACCATGCCCAGCCGATTTTGTATTTTTAGTAGAGACGGGGTATCTCCATGTTGGTCAGGCTGGGCTCAAACTTTTGATCTCATGTGATCTGCCTGCCTCAGCCTCCCAAAGTGCTGGGATTACAGGCATGAGCCATCCCGCCCAGCCAAACTTAGTTTTTATTTGTTCAGTTTGTTTTTGTTGATGCTATTCTTTGCTATTCAAAGTGTTTTATGTGTCAACCTTTTCCCTTATTTATTCTACATTTTGAGTCATACTGAAGAAAAATTGTCCTGTATTTTCTAGCTCTCTCGTCCACTTACAGTTTATTCATAGGTAACTTTTTGAACTGCTAAACTGTAATCGAAGAGATCACAATACTGGAGTTATGTTTATGGAAATGAATACTAAATGGTTAATGTCATTTTTACTAAATTTGTGTCTGAGTGTGTGCTTTTTCTGTTCTTCAGCATGAAGACTTAGCTTGCCCTGCAGATGAATGAAGAATAGTATCAAAAGGTAGTTTGAAATCTCACTTTGTTTATTCTGGATATTTTCATGGGCTGTTTTCTCTTACCATGTTTTGTCAGCATTTTTGATGGCAAATTTGTTTTTGGATAACCTCCTGTTGATTTGCCGAGTTTGCAGTTCAGCCAAGTTATAGTCAGATACATGATCTAATGTAGTCACTCTTATATCACACTGAATCAGAATTGAAGGGGAGATAATAGATGTTCCCGTTAAAAATCATTACCTGACGTTCATTAGATAGACTCATAAAGGAAAGTTTACAACTTAGATATCACTTTAGAGTTAAAAGAAAGAGATATGTCTAACCTCAGGATAAGATGGGTTTCTGTATGGTGTCTGCCGCCCTCATACAGTGAGTTTTCTTTTTCTTTTTATTTTTTTTTTTTTCCAAACAGCGTCTTGCTCTGTCACCGAGGTTGAAGTGCAGTGACGCTTTCTTGGCTCACTGCAACCTCTGCCTCCTGGGTTCAAGCAATTTTCCTGTCTCAGCCTCCCGAGTACCTGGAACTACAGGCATGTGCCACCATGTCCAGCTAATTTTTGTATTTTTAGTAGACACGGAGTTTCACCATGTTGGCCAGGCTGATCTCAAACTCCTTACCTCAGGTGATCCACCCATCTCAGCCTCCCAAAGTACTGGGAACAGGTGTGAGCCACTACGCCCAGCTAGTGACCTTTTCTAATGTGGCATTAAGAATGGGTTAGTGGCCGGGCACCCTGTCTCGTGCCTGTAATCTCAGCGCTTTGAGAGGCTGACATGGGAGGATTGTTTGAGCCCAGGAGTTCAAGACCAACCTGGTCAACATAGAAACACCCCATTTCTAATAAAAATAAAAAATAAATAAATAAAAGAATGGGACTGGATGCAGTGGCTCATGCCTGTAATCCCAGCACTTTGGGAGGCCAAGGTGGGCAAATCACAAGGTTTGAGACCAGCCTGGCCAACATGGTGAAACCCTGTCTCTACTAAAAATACAAAAAATTAGCTGGGCGTAGTGACGGGCGCCTGTAACCCTCACTACTCAGGAGGCTGAAACAGGAGAATCACTTGAACCTGAGATGTAGAGATTGCAGTGAGCCAAGATCGCACCACTGCACTCCAGCTTGGGCAACAGACTAAGACTCCGTCTCAAAAAAAAAAAAAGAATGAGTTGGTGATTGGATCAGTTGCTATAGTTAATAAAAGGAGTCAATAGCCTGGTACATTACTTGAGGTTGCTGCTTTAGTTATAGCTTCAATAGTCCCTTAAAATAAAGCTCAGACTTGGATATGACCCATTCACACTCTTTATGACAAGAACAAAATTCAACTTTTGAAAGCATTTTGGGTAACATCTCTCATGCCCCTTATCCTTGCTTTTTATAATCACATTAGCATCTGAGTGCAGATGTTCTAGTTCCCTTTGCACCATGGGATTGAATATGATAACTTTATACAAAGAATTACTCTAAAGAATACCAGACAAAACCCATGAAAACGTCGCTGGTTTAGGTATGGATTACTATTGTGCTAGTATCTTGAACTGGATTTATATAGCATGAAACAGCATATCATTGTTTTATGGCCCCTAAAATGGGTTGCTTTTTACCTCAGAATTTGTGGGGGGTGGTGGGAGAGAAACGAGGATGGGAGACAAGGCTCCCCCTCTGCTTAAGTGCAGGACATTTCATATGTGTTTCTTGACTGCCTACAGGACAGCCAGCTGATTGAGTGTCGCTGCTGCTATGGGGAATTTCCATTCAAGGAGCTGACGCAGTGCACAGATGCTCACTTGTTCAGGTACGCCCAAGAGGCAGTCTTTGGATCTGGAAAGGTAAGAACTGTGTAATATGTCCCATGTATGTAGGACACATTCCTGGAGTCTAAGGAGACCATGTTGATAGATAAGTGTAAGTGCCTCTTTCAGGGTGAGGTGGAATTCTGCTGGTGTGCTTATGGGCATTACCTGTTGTGTGTGATTATATGGGTTCTCTAAGCACAGCAGATTTCTTTTCAGGTAGCAGTAGAATTCTTCCACGTCCCCATGCCTAGCTACAGAGGAGCACCGGCTTCACTCATCTTCTTATTCTATAATCAGAGGGAAGCTTACCTCCGAAAGAGAGAACCTTGCAGCCTATTGGATTAAATATATGTTAAAATAACATAACTTACTTTACACAAGATCATATTTCTCTCTCCAAAGTCAGTTTCTCTGGACACCAGCATAACAAACACAGTATGGGAATTTTACATTGTTTTACACTACTAAGTTTGTGATATTTTGTTCTAGCGGCAATAGAAATCTAACACAGTGATTAAGAATATGACTTTTTGCCCGGGCGCGGTGGCTCACGCCTGTAATCCTAGCACTTTGGGAGGCTGAGGCAGGTGGATCACCTAAGGTCAAGAGTTTGAGACCCGCTAGTCAACATGGTGAAACCCCGTCTCTACCAAAAATACAAAAATTACCTGGGCATGGTGGCTCACACCTGTAGTCAAGCTACTCAGGAGGCTGAGGTGGGAGCCACTGCATTTCAACCTGGGCAACAGAGTAAGACCCCATCTCAAAAAGCTGGGGGGCTTTTTACATCCCCAACCATACATAAGACACATTGACATCTGTCTGGCGTATGCTGAGAACTTGCCAAAAAGTGCCTAACTTAGGTCTAATCATGAGACAAATCAAATTGAGAGACACTCTACAAACTTACTGGCCAGTACTTTTCAAAAGTGTCAGGGCTGTAAAAGACCAAGAAATACTGCGAAACTCAGGTTGGAAGAGATTAAGGAGACATGACGACTAGATGCCTTGTGGGATCCTGGGCCAGAAGAGAAGATATGAGTGGAAAGCCTGGTCCCATTAATGGTAGCAGACCACTATCAACTTCCTGGTTTTGACATAAGATGTTAACATTAGGGGCCGGGCATGGTGGCTCATGCCTGTAATACCAGCACTTTGGGAGGCCAAGGTGGGCGGATCACCTGAGGTCAGGAGTTCAAGACCAGCCTGACCAACATGGAGAAACCCCGTCTCTACTAAAGATACAAAATTAGCCAGGCCTGGTGGCGCGTGCCTATAATCTCAGCTACTGGGAAGGCTGAGGCAGGAGAATTGGTTGAATCCGGGAGGCACAGGTTGTGGTGAGCTCAGATTGTGCCGTTGCTGTCCAGCCTGGGCAACAAGAGGGAAACTGCATCTCAGAAAAAGAAAAAGACATAGGCCAGGTGCGGTGGCTCATGCCTGTAATCCCAGCACTTTGGGAGGCTGAGTTGGGCAGATCATGAGGTCAGGAGTTTAAGACCAGCCTGGCCAACATGGTGAAACCCAATCAGCGCTAAAAATACAAAAATTAGCCAGGTGTGATGGTGGGTGCCTGTAATCCAGCTACTCAGCAGGCTGAGTGAGCCGAGATCGCACCACTGCACTCCAGCCTTGGGGACAGGGCAAGACTCTGTCTCAGAAAAATTAATAAATAAATAAAGTTTCTGTTTTTTCAAAGAGCATGACCTTTGGAGTCAAGCAGAATGCATTGGGCCATGCCCCCCGTCAGCCATACCAGCTCTGTGATCTTGAGCAAATTAAATACCTTAAGCCTCAGTTTCTTCCTCTGTAAAATGGAAATAATCATGGCATTGTTTTGAAAGCTAAATGAGGTCATGAATTTAATAAACTTACTATTTGACACATGGTAAATGCCTCATAAATTTTAGCTAGTTATTTTTAGGATGTGTTTTTCCATTTGTTTTCTTTGGTGTCTGTCTTTCATTCATGTGGGACGCATTCCTCATGTCTGACACTCTTTGTTCATGTTAAAGAGCTGTTGGAAAGCTGTGTGAATAGTGGGGCTTATAGAGCAGTAGGTTTAACTCTAGGTGCCTGGGAGCCAGTTAGCTTTTATATTATAAACCTGAATGGCCCTTAAGTCTCTTCCCTGGGGTGATTCAGTCTGCCTCCTGCCTAGTGGGTGTGAGCCCATTTTCCAGCATTCTGAAACTGAATGGGAGGAAGGAGCTGGAGAATTCTCTGTTCATTATGCAGACTTCATTTCAGACCCTGACTTGCTCTCCTCAAGTCAGAGCTCCTCAGCTCTGCTCTCCTCTCTGACTGGTTCCCAGGCCAGAGCCTTGTGGTCCAGCTGTTCAGATCTTCCTCATTTCTCTCAGAGTCAGCCAGTTCCTTCTGAAGGGGGTAGGAACTACAGGCTCCACCCATCTCCTTGTTTTCAGTTTATTACTTTGAGTCCCCACCCCTCCCCACCACTCAGCTCTGCTTTCCAGAGGGTCTCCAGCTTTCTAATATCTGTAGAGGGGACCAACTTCTTCCCAGCATCTCCTTTTCAGACCCTAAGCTATGGGCTTCTCTGTCTGGTCTGCTAAGCCATTTACCCTTCCTCCACTTTCAACCTCTGTGGATTGTGATTTGGGCTAATAGAGATCCTCTAGTGATATCAAAGATGTACTGGATTTTTGTTTCATGGTTTTCGTGATTTAATTGTGATTTCTCAGAGAGATCTTTGCTCTACTGTCTCAGGATCTATGTTTTTAACCACTGACGCTTTTTATTTTTCTATAAACAGTGTTGATTTTTTTCTTCTTTGCCTGTTCACCTTTTTCTAGTCGGAGCTCAGCTGCATGGAAGGCAGCTGCACGTGTTCGTTCCCAACCAGTGAGCTGGAGAAGGTGCTCCCCTAGACCATCCTATATAAGTACTATGAACGAAAAGCCGAGGAGGAGGTTGCAGCAGCCTACGCCGACGAGCTTGTCAGGTTTGTTCTCAGGCAGAGCGTGCCATCTGCCACCCCTTCCCCATTGTGAAAACTACCTGGGCACTTGCATCAGATGATGAAAATTGAGTATATCTTCCAGGTTTTTTGGCATTTCTTGCTGAGAAATAAGATTATCATTAATTTTACTTATTTATTTTTATTTTTTACACCTCAAAACCATTGAGTAACCAGTAATTCTATTAATGGAAAAATCTGCGGTTCAAACTTCTTTTTATTTTTTGAGATGGAATCTCACTCTGTCACCCAGTTATGGAGTACTGGAGTGCAGTGGCACAATCTCAGCTCACTACAACCTCCGCCTCCCGAGTTCAATCTATTCTCATGCCTCAGCCTCCCAAGTAGCCTGGATTACAGGTGTGCACCACCATGTCCAGCTTTTTTTTGTCTTTTTAGTAGAGATGGGGTTTTGCCATGTTGGCCAGGCTGGTCTCCAACTCCTGACCTCAAGTGATCCACCCACCTCGGCCTCCCAAAGTACTGGGACTACAGGTGTGAGCCACCGTGCCCGGCCTGCAGCTCAAACTTCTGTCTACATATCTTGGCACCCCCGATCTTCTGGCCCGTAGATAAAATCATGGTGCCCTGGGCTGGAGGGAAATCGGTATATGCAAGGAGTTCTCACTAAGATTGGGCTGTGTTTATTGAGTGGTTTATATTGAGTCAGGACCGCAGGTGGTGTTTATGTTTCCGGATAAGAGCCAGCACAAAGAAGAGGCTCAATCTGTGTTTTCAGGAAAACTAAGGAGTATAAAGGGGATGTGAATGTCCAGCTCAAAACTCCATCTTCATATGAATAGCCACATGGAGCTGGAACCAAGTCAGTCTTTAATGTTTGAAGTAATGTCACTTCTGCTGTTCTGACTGTAGGTGCCCCTCCTGTAGCTTTCCTGCTCTGTTGGACAGTGATGTGAAGAGGTTCAGCTGTCCTAATCCTCGCTGCCGAAAGGTAGGGAGGCAAATTTTTTTCTAGATGTATATTATGGTATTACGGGCCGCCCTCATGGCCCAGATATCTGCTGTTTACCTGACCGCTGATGTATAAGAAGGATTTGAGTGCTTTCCTTTTCATAAGCAAATGAGGATGAGTACTTTGTGAGTAACGGTTGACATGGTTACTGAGATGGCAGCTACTTGTGGCACTCCAGTTACAAAGCTCTGGATTCCTGTTTTATATCATCTTCTTTAGGACAGATACTGTAATGTAAAGTGGGAAGTGTTTAGTTTCTCTTCCACTGTGTCAATATTTTTCTTGCTCTTTTCACCACCTGTGCTCAAATAACCCCCGCTACCCCTCTCCCCAAACACCTTTTGCCATTTTCAAAGTCCAGATGACGCTTCTTTGTTTAAATAACTGGGCATCATAGTGGCATCTCCATCACATCTAGTAGGTTATTTAACTGTTTCTCCTCATAAGAACTGACTGTATCATGTGGGAACAGGTCACTGCACTCAAGGGCAGTGATCTGTATTGTCTGTCTGTGGCAGAGTTGTATCAGTGTCATTGTTGTGAACTGTCCAATGCCAAGCATGTTTTCTATTAGGACGTTTTAAGCAAGACTCTTAAGTTCATGTGAGAATTGCAATGTCTCAATTATATTTAAGATTGAATTAGATTTTGTGTTCGTAACCTCCATCTGAATACACATAGCTAGCAACCTCCTGAGAGGAAACTCAGAGTATATTGTACCTACTAGAAGTGGGAGGAATTACATGTTCTTTCACACTACTAACTGCCCTGAGTTTAAAACCTTAAAGCTTGTCCCCACTCACCCACCCAGTCCCCTTCATCTCCATCACGTGCACACACACCACACATGAACTCACACCACCCATGCACACACACCACACATACACACACACCACACATGCACTCACACCACCCATGCACTCACACCACACATGCACACACACCACACATGCACACACACCACCACACATGTACAGCACACATGCACAGCACACATGCACTCACACCACACATGCACACACACCACACATGCACACACACCACACATGCACTCACACCACACATGCACACACACCACACATGCACAGCACACATGCACTCACACCACACATGCACACACCACACATGCACTCACACCAGTGCACTCACACCACACATGCACACACACCACACATGCACACACACCAGTGCACTCACACCACACATGCACACACACACCTGCACACACACCACACATGTGCACACACCATACAGGCACTCACACCACACATGTGCTCACACCACACATGCGCTCACACCACACATGCACACACATCACATGCACACATGCCACACATGGAAATAGATCTCCCTTACACAACTGGGGGCTGTGTCAGGTTTTATAAGCATACGGTAATGAGGTGTGATTTGATTGGATCTTGCAATAAAGTCATGCTGGGCTGTGTGATCTGACTGGATCCTGCCATGGGGGACACCAGAACTCAATCTGATTGGATCCTGGCTCCTGCCATGGGGTGTCCGGTTCTTAAATCAGTCCCAGCTCTTCAGGCTGAGCTCTTAGTTTCCACTCTGTGGTGGCATGCTTGGTTAACCTGAGAATGCACAGGGTACATGACCTTTAACCTGCGGGTCCATGGCAATTGAAAAGCAACTGACAACTTCATTACATAAAAGTTGAACTGAGCCAGGTGCAGTGACTCATGCCTGTAATTCCAGCACTTTGGGAGGCCTACGCAGGTGGATCACCTGAGGTCAGGAGTTCAAGACCAGCCTGGTCAAAATGGTGAGTACCCTTATAATCCCAGCTATTCCGGAGGCTGAGGCAGCAGAATCACTTGAACCTAGGAGGTGGAGGTTGCAGTGAGCTGAGATTGTGCCATTGCACTCCAGCCTGAGTGACGAGAGCGAACTCTGTCCAAAAAAAAAAAAAAGTTGAGCTAGATTTGGTCTGATGCAGTTACAGATTTACAAACCGTGCCCCCACCCTCTTGCCTACACCTTCCACTCTTCATTGTTGAGGGATTAGGGATGGAGGTCATGTTTCCGTACTGACTTCATGCTGACCAGGGGCACTGAGTCCCCTAAAGTGAGAGGAAAGTGAGAGGAATGAAACTCTTGAGCTTCTGAGTTCAAATGAGTTCTGGGGTCACCTGGAGTAGCTTGAAGGGCTGGTATTGTTGTAATACAAGCTGAAGATGGAAGTGTTGGAGCCTGGAGGGCAGACAGCTCACCATCCGTTTAAATAAATAGGACTGAAAAGTAACAGAACAGTGGCCACGAGGGGCCCCATCAGAGGAAGAAACCAGGTGAGGTGTGGTATAGTGGACTCGACTGCCTTCTAAATCTCAGTGGTTGGCCGGGTGCAGTGGCTCATGCCTGTAATTCCAGCAAAAGAAAAGCCAAGACAGGCTGATCATGAGGTCAGGAGTTCAAGACCAGCCTGGCAAACTTGGTGAAGCCCCATCTCTACTAAAAATACAAAAATTAGCCAGGCATGGTAGCGTATGCTGTAGTCCCAGCTACTCGGGAGGCCGAGGCAAGAGAATTGCTTGAACCTGGGAGGCAGAGGTTGCAGTGAGCCGAGATTGTGCCACTGCACTCCAGCCTAGGTAACAGAGTGGGACTCCATCTCAGTCAATCAATCTCGTGGTTGAACTACCGTTGATATGGTTCAGCTATGTATCCCCACCCAAATCGCATGTCAAATTGTAATTCCCAGTGTTAAGGGAGAAACCTGGTGGAAGGTGATTGCCTTATGGGGGCCGACTTCCCCGCTTGCTGTTCTCATGATAGTGAGTGAGGGCTCATGGGATTTGGTTGTTTAAAAGCATGCAGTACCTCCCTCTTCACTCTCTCTGTCTCTCCTGCTCCACCATGGCCAGACGTGCCTGCTTCCCCTTCGCCTTCTGCCATGATTGTCAGTTTCCTGAGGCCTCCCCAGCCATCCTTCCTGTACAGCCTGCAGAACTGTGAGTCAATTAAACCTCTTTTCTTCATAAATTACCCAGTTTCCGGTAGTTCTTTATAACAGTATGAAAACAGACTAATGGACCCTTCTGGTTGAGGGAATACAGCCATCTCTACTTGTTTGACTATTTCCTTTCTATTCATTTCTATTTCCCAGGAAGTGTTTATCCAAGTGCAATAGGAGGTATTGGGGACCACGCAGTCCCCTCAGTGTTCTGTTAGTGAATAGTTGAAGGTTGATCAGTGATCTCCTGCATTTTCAGTCTGGCATGGAAAAGCCCCCGTGTAACTGGTAAAGGTATCAGTGAGCACCAGGAGGTATCTAAATCCACTAGGAGCCATAGGCATCACGTTGACGTCCATTTACCAGTCTTCCCTGGCAAGATTCTTCTGAATTGTACTGCCTTGGCCAAAAGAGGTACGGGAGGGGCTGGTCGCAGTGACTCACACCTGTAATCCCGGCATTTTGGGAGACCAATTCGGGTGGATCATGAGAGGTCAGGGGTTCAAGACCATCCTGGCCACATCCCATCTCTACTAAAAATACAAAAAGTTAGCTGGGTTTGGTGGTGGGTGCCTGTAATCCCAGCTACTCAGGAGGCTGAGGCAGGATAATCACTTGAACCTGGGAGGAGGAGGTGGCAGTGAGCCGAGATTGCGTTATTGCACTCCAGCCTGGGCAACAAGACGGAAACTTCACCTCAACAAAATAAAAAAAGAAGTCTGGGCGCGGTGGCTCACTCTTATAATCCCAGCGCTTTGGGAGGCCAAGGTGGGTGGATCACGAGGTCAGGAATTCAAGACCAGCCTGGCCTAGATGGTGAAACCCTGTCTCTACTAAATATACAAATATTAGCTGGGCATGGTGGCACGCACCTGTAATCTCAGCTACTTAGAAGTCTGATGCGGGAGAACTGCTAATACCTGGGAGGGAGAGGTTGCAGTGAGCTGAGATTGCACCACTGCACTCTAGCCTGGGCGACAGAGCAAGACTCCATCTCAAAAAAAGGTAAAGAAAAGAGAAGAGGAAATTTCCCAGGGAAGTACCTTGGCTTATTTCATAAAGAGGTACTGAAGGAAGCAGAGGCATGTGGAGGACTTCCCCACCCCGTGCAGCTATTTGGGGCATGGCATCTGAAATTTGTTATTTTAGAGTTACCCCTTTGATGACCTTGGAAATGGACTGACTGCAGTAATCTGTTTAGGCCTCTCCATGGCTCACATCAATGTTAGTATTTCTGTTTGTTGCACATTTGATTTCCTTGTTGTTGGCATTTAGAAGGCCCCATTTTCCAGATCGCACCATGGGCATGGACCACAGAGATTACATCTTGTCAGTCTGTAGAAACAGTCAAGGCCTTGTCTTCTTGAACCACATCTCTGTTATTGAAACTCTAGAAGTCGGCTGGGTACAGTGGCTATGCCTGTAATCCTAGCACCTTGGGAGGCCAGGGTGGGCAGATCACCTGAGGTCAGGAGTTCAAGACTAGCCTGGCCAACATGGCAAAATCCCGTCTCTAATACAAATACAAAATTAGCCAAGCGTGGTGGCACTGCACCCCAGTGACAGAGCAAGACTCCGTCTCAAAAAAAAAAACAAACAAAAAAAAGAAACTGCTTTTCTGAGTTCTGTGAGTTGTTATAGTGAATTATCAAACCTGAGGGCACCATGGGAACCTCCAGATTTGCAGGCAGTTGGTGAGAAGTACATGTGGTCTGAGGACACCCAAGCTTGCAGCTTGCATCTAAAGCGAGGGCAGTCTAGTGGGGGCTTGTGGCCTTAACCTGTGGCATTTGATGTAACATCAGGGAGTTGACATCAGAATTGCATCACACAGGCCAGGTGCAGTGGCTCATGCTTATAATCCCAGCACTTTGGGAGGCAAGGTAAGAGGATGGCTTGAGCTTGAGTCTGAGGCCACAGTGAGCTATGACCGCAGCACTGCACCCCAGTCTGGGTGACAGGACAAGACCCCAACTCCAAAAAGAAAAAAGAAAAATCGCAAAGAATTGCATGGCAGACTGCCTGTCTTTAACAGCTTTAACTGTTGCAGGAACTTTTTTTTTTTTTTTGAGAGGGGGTGGGGAGACACAATCTCTGCTGGTGATTCTCCTGCCTCAGCCTCCCAAATAGCTCCAATTACAGGCATGCACCACCACGCCTGCCTAATTTTTGTATTTTTAGTAGAGACAGGGTTTCACCATGTTGGCCAGGCTGGTCTTGAACTCTTGCTGGGATCACAGGCGTGAGCCACCATACCTGGCCACCTTTAGAGTTTTCTTACCACCTGGTTTTTCTCTCGATATATTTCTCTCATTTCCTGCTTTAAAACTCTAGCTTGGAGTCTAGGCGCAGTAGCTCATGCCTGTAATCCCAGCACTTTGGGAGGCCGAGGTGGGCGGATCACTTGAGGTCAGGAGTTGGAGACCAGCCTGGCCAACATGCTGAAACCTTGTCTTTACTATTTTTACAAAAGTTAGTCAGACGTACAGGCGGGTGCCTGTAGTCCCAGCTACTTGGGAGGCTGAGGCAGGAGAATTGGCTTGAACCTGGAGGTGAAAGTCACAGGGAGCCAAGGTTGTGCCACTGCACTCCAACCTGGGAGACAGAGCGAGAGTCTGTATCCAAAACAAACAAACCCTGTAGCTTGGGATCAGCCTTCTCTTCTATTGTTTTTTTTTTAAAACTAAAAATTAAAAATAGATGTAAATGCTCTGTTGCTGAGGCTGGCCTCAAACTCCTGACCTCAAGTGATTCTCCCGCCATGACCTCCAAAACTGCTGGAATTGAAGGTGTGAGCACTGCACCCAGCCTTGTGTTTTATTCTACGTAAAAAACAGTACAGGATTATCTTCCAGAGCTAATTAATATGTTCAAATAACCACCAACCCCATTAAGGAAAAATGTCACTCGACAGCAAATAATCAATCCAGACCAATATGATCACACTTGCTGTGAAGGTGAGAAAAGTTCATCTTTATTACGTTTCCCCAAGAGATGCACTGCACTGTTCTCTTGAAAACACACAGCTCATGTCCTCCTTTAGAACACACATCCTCTTTAAAGTAACATACAAACATGCCAATACAAGGTAAAAAATTACATCTGAATTCTCACATTTCAAACGTACACTAAATATCAAATAAAAATTTATTTTTACAAGAATTTAGGGGAACTACCGCGTAGCTATAAATGTAATACATACATTAACCAAGTATCACAGATAGAAAGTGTGCTCCCTTCAGCAGCACATGTAATAATAGATAAAAAGATTGAAAGGTAAACGATTTAGGATAAAAAGAATCCTCTCTTAAAAAGGAAAACAAAATGATATTTATGTGTGTATAACAGTTATAACACCCATCACACAACTTTATAGAAACAGCTTCTATTCAAAAATACCAGTATTTCCAAAATATTTAAAATAAATGTAGTAATAATTCTATGCCCACCTTTTTCAAAATAAACTAATAAAATATATAGTATATATTAGACATGTTAGTATATATATCTAAGACATGTTAAAAATCACAACTTGAATGCTCACAATTCAGTCACAAACCTAAACAGCAAATAAAAATGTCTATGATGAAAACTTAGGGGAACTACCAATAGCTATAAATAGAAGAGATTATTATGTAAGTATCATAGATAAAAAGTGTACTCGCTTCAGAGGTATATATAATAATACAGAAAACAACTTAAAGATAAAAGATTTAGGATGAAAAGAAAATTATCTTTATGTATATATAACAGCTATAACTCTCATCAAAAAACTCTACAGGAACAGCATGTTTTCAAAAGTACAACAATTTCCAAACTATTTAAAACAAACCTGTTAATAATTCAATGGCCCACATTTTCCAAACAAACCAATAAAATGCATAGTGTGAATGAAGCTATCTGTTACAGTCTATGGCACTCATATTTCACAAAGAATTCCGTGCCAATCTGAGTGTCTGCCGTGTGCCTTCAAATGCTCCAGGACTGCGGCAGCCAAGTCCGTAGGAAACAGGACCTCCAGGTTTGACCCCAGGGAGGTTGGAATTCAGCAATATCAAAAGGGAGGTGGTGCTGCAGGAAGGGGTGGAACCAGAAACACCCTTGGTTTCTCACTGTTCTCTATGGATTCCTAGAAGTAGCCCCCCCGTCCTAAGAGGACAGCGTGATCACTGTGTTCAGCTCCATCTAGAACAGTCCAGGTTCTTCTAGATGATCTGCACAAATGGCTGCTGTCCTCCTTCGTGGTGTCTCCCATTAGCATTGGAATAAAGTTCTTGCTGAAAATCCGCATCTCCCTGGGCCCGGTGTTCTGGAAGTGGGAGAGAGAAGTCACACTTCAGGGAGGCAGCTCTCTAGACAGGAAGGTTATTCACGTCCCACGTCAAGTCTAACTAGAGTTCAGAGCAATTGGGAAATGCAATTTTATCTCGTGACTTTCATTCTATACCCTGCTTCTGCACCATTGTGTTCAACTGTGATACTTGCACTTTGGTGACCCTGACTCCAAAACTCACTCAGTACACCCAAGGTCAGCCCCAGTGATCTTCATAGCAAGGACTTTGGGTGGGTCTGCCCAGGGAGTAGGGCACCCTCAGAGAATGTGGCTTTGGACCTCATCACAGCTGGGGCCTTTTGTGTCACTTCAGAGCTAAACTTGTAACCATGCTAGATGCGTTTCTAATGTGACAACATCACGAACCACGAGTCCAGAAGCCTAATCCATCATCCTACCTCCTCATGATGAAGTCTCATGCTCTGCTCAACGTGGTCAGCTGCACAAGATGTAAACCAAAACTCCACTGAACCCTCAACCCAAATCGGTAACTCAAGTGCATCAATCATAATGAAGCTCCCCAAACTCAGTATTTGTGATTATTTTTGAGTCAGGGTGTCACTCTGTTGCCCTGGCTGGAGTGCTGTGGCAGGATCAGGGCTCCCTGCAGCCCCAACCTCCCAGGCTTCAGCGATCCTCCTGCCTCAGCCTCCTGAGTAGTTGGGAGTAGAGATGCCTCCCACATCGCCTAGCTAATTTTTGTATTTTTGGTGAGAGGGAATCTTGCCACATTGCCCAGGCTTGAAGCTGGATCAAGCAATTGGTTCCTCGGATTTCCGAAATAGACCCCAATATTCTTTCTTTACCCCGGAGGACGCAGATGTACCTTCTCTCAGGCCGATGACCTCAGGCCTCCATGGTCCCTGGAGCTCTACGAAAGGTGGCACGATCTCGCGCCCACACCCAGTGCTCTGGGTCGTAAGCCTGGATCTGGAAAAACAAACGCCCTTTGAGAAGATGGGGACTCGCCAGGATACCCCTCCCTGCCCTCCTCCAGCCTCCAGCCCACCCGATTCCCCCGCATCTCCACCTCCCCATGCCCCACCCACCTCCTCCAACTCCTCCAGGGAAACCCAGGCCCTGCAGCGCATGGAACGGAAGAACTGGAACCGAAGCTTATGGAACAAGGCTTTCTGAGAGGGTTTCTTCTCGGCCCCCGAGCGCATGGAATAGAAGAACTGGAACCGACGCTTCTGGAATGAGGGTATCTGAGAGCGGTTCTTCCTGTACAGGAAGTAGATGATGTTTTGTTTGGGGGTCTCGCTGTCCTCCTCCATGTCATTGGCCAGGTAGCTGGGGACAGAAATCAGGTTACTGCTTAGGGGCACCACCAGGAGAGACCTCGGCTGAGGTCAGCTTCCCAGAGGAGGGCAGGGGACCGTCCTCAGCTCAGGACTGACACCCACCCTGCAGAGAGTCACGCCTTCCTCAGAGGGCTCTGCTGGACAGAGACCTGCTGAAAGGCGTCTCCCACTCCTTCAGGATAGAGACAAAAACCCAACTGGTGACCAAGAGTGATGGCTTACGCTTGGAATCCCAGCACACTGGGAGGCCAAAGCAGGAGGATCACTTGAGGCCAGGAGTTTGAGATGGGGCTGGGCAACATAGCAAGACCCTCGTCTCTATTAAAAATATAAAATATACGCCGGACGTGGTGGCTCATGCCTGTAATCCCAGCACTTTGGAAGGCTCAAGCCGGTAGATTGCTTGAGACCAGGAGTTCCAGACCAGCCTGGTCAACATGGAGAAACCCCATCTCTACTAAAAATGCAAAAATCAACCTGGTGTAGTGGCACAGCCGTTAGTCCTAGCTACTCAAGAGGCTGAAGCATAAGAATTGTGTGAACCCAGGAGGCAGAGGTTGCAGTGAGCTGAGATTGGGCCACTCCATTCCAGCCTGAGAGGCACAGCAACACTCTGTCTCAATAAATAAATAACTGCCCAGGTGTGGTGGCACAGCCCTGTAGTCGGAGCTAATCAAGAGGCTGAGGTGGGAGGATCCCTTGAGCCCAGGATATAGAGGCTGCACTGAGCTTTGATCTCAACACTGCACTCCAGCTTGTGGGACAGGGCAACTCTGTCTCAAAAAAATAAAAGAAATTGAATACATTGATATTTTGCCAGGACCCTGCCTTCTACATTCATCTAGTCTAATGAGACTGGGAGAAATCAGGGCAGATGACCTAATCCCAATGTCACATTATCATAGGATGTAACTGGAGAGCTACGGGCATGCCAAAGTTGGAAGATGAGGGAAGGCACGACAGAGGCTGTGGGGTGAACTGACTTCAAGGACTGTGTCCTTCCCTTCAGAACCACATGTGTGCGGGACACCCAGACAGAAAACACAAACACAAAGTCAGTGGAGGGCATTTGGAAGGAGCAGTGAAGCCAAGCCAGGAAACACCAAGATGGCGAGCCAGTGTGGTTGTAGAGATTGTAGAGAGGGTGGAATTGGCACTGTGGACCCTGGCCTCGATTTAGAAAGACATCAGCTAGGCCGAGCGGTGTGGCTCATGCCTGTAATCCCAGCACTTTGGGAGGCCGAGGCAGGTGGATCACAAGGTCAGGAGATCGAGATCATCCTGGCTAACACAGTGAAACCCCGTCTGTACTAAAAATACAAAAAAAAAAAATTAGCTGGGCGCGGTGGCGGCGCCTGTAGTCCCAGCTACTCAGGAGGCTGAGGCAGGAGAATGGTGTGAACCCAGGAGGCAGAGCTTGCAGTGTACCAAGATTGTGCCATTGCACTCCAGCCTGGATGACAGAGTGAGACTCCATCTCAGAAAAAAAGAAAGACGTCTGCTAAGGCAGTTGTTCAGGTGGGCAGTGAGGGCGTTGTGCTTTGGAAAGATGCTCAGGCTGCACTAGGAAGCCCCCTGGCTTGGGGAGAGGCTCCAGGAGACCCCATCAGGGAGCATTTGACAGTGGATTCGAGTGATGCAGGGGGGACCTGAACTGTGGTCTCCATCATGGGAACCCGGAGGAGGTCGATGGCGTTTGCGGTTGATGTGGGAAGGAGAGAGAGAAGAACCAGAAAGGCTGCTTGCTGGGGGAAGTGTTGTGTCCGCCTCTCTGCTCCTTTTCCCTTTTCTTCTCCCCTTAGGAGCGGTTTATGGTTCCTTTTGTTTTATTCTTTTATTTGTACACCGGTGTTGGAGGTTTTTTTGTGTTTTTTTTTTTTTTGGGAAAAAGTCTTGCTCTGTCACCCAGGCTGGAGTGCAGTGGCTCAACCTTAGCTCACTGCAACCTCCCCATCCTGGGTTCAAGCAGTTCTCCCACCTCAGCCTCCTGAGTAGCTGGGATTACAGGTGCACACCACCGTGCCTGGCTAATTTTTCTATTTTTAGTAGAGACAGGGTTTGGCCATGTTGGCCAGGCTGGTCTCGAACTCCTGACCTCAGGTCACCCGCCTACCTCGGCCTCCCAAAGTGCTGGGATTACAGGCATGAACCACCGCGCCCAGCCTGAGTTTCTTTTTAGAAACAACAGTCTAAGAACAAGATAGTATAATCCTGTCTTTTTTGTACACAGAGTAAAGAGGACAAATAGGTGAAAGGATAAATGAAAGGCTGGAATCCCACTTCCCCCGCTGTCCCAGGGCATTGGATATTGATGGATAGGAGGAAGCAAACCACTCACAGAGCCAGGAAGAAATGAATGCGTTGGTACTGCCAGGAGAAGAGGCCGGCCCGGCTAAAATATGCTATGACCATAGCCAGGAGATACTGATGGAGAGAAAGGAACACAGAGAGGGAGAGGTCACATCTTGGAAGAGGAAGATTGTGGAGAGGGGGAATGAGGGTCTGGGGAAGGGCTGCACCTCAGAGAAGGGACCTCAGTGTTGGGGTAGCTGTACTTATTTGGAAATGGCGGGTTGGAGGGATATTCAAAGGTTGGATGCAAATCTGAGAAGCCGGAGGAAGGGTTTTCGGTGATGCTCCCAGGATGGTGGACTCCAGATGGGATCTTTGGAGGAGGTGTGTCTAGGTGAGCTGGTGTCAGGAGGGTCTTTTGTGTGCCAGGCAGAGAAGTGTCCCAAAGAGCTGAGAGTAGAGGGGCCAGGAGCTCCAGGACTGCAGCCAGACTGTGGCCCAGGGCTGAGATCCCAGAGGACCCATAGGAGAGAAGGGCTGTTCATTCACTTGGCAAGAGACCAGCAGAGTCCTGAGAGAGATGCTGACAAATCATAAAAAGACAAAGAACAGCTGGGAGTGGCGGCTCAAGCCTGTGATGCCGGTACTTTGAGAGGTGGAGACAGGAGGATCATGTGAGCCCAACAGTTCGAGAACAACCTGGGCAACATAGAGAGACCCTGTTTCTACAAAGATTTCAAAAATTCGTTCAGCATGGTGGCATGTGCTAGTCCCAGCTCCTCAGGAGACTGAGTAAAGACGATTGCTTGAGCCCAGGAATTAGAGGCTTCAGTGCACTGTGATCATGCCACTGCACCCCATCCTGGGGAGCAGAGCTAGACTCTCAGAAAAAAAAAATATTTGAGTGCCAAGACTCAAGACTGTGGGAGCTGGTCGGGCACAGTGGCTGACGTCTGTAATCTCAGCACTTTGGGAGGCCAAGGTGGGTGGATCACCTGAGGTCAGGTGTTCAGGACCAACCTGGCCAACATGGCAAAACCCCGTCTCTACTAAAAACACAAAAATTAGCCAGGCGTGGTGGTTCACGTCTGTAATCCCAGCTGCTTGGAGGCTGAGGCAGGACAATCACTTGAACCTGGGAGGCGTCGGCTACAGTGAGTCAAGATCAAGATACTGCCCTCCAACCTGGACAACAGAGCAAGACTCTGTCTCACAAAAAAAAAAAAAAGAAAAAGAAAAAAAAAAGCATCTGGTGGGAGGTGGTGGAGGGAGAACTGTGGGTTTGGAAGCGGTGCCCTCCCCCAAGCCGTGCATTAGAACAGGAGCACAGTTACATGGAGAACAACCTTACCTTGTCCGACATCCTCAGATCTTTGTCCCAGGCCAGGAATCTTTTAATGACAGGATCCTCTGTGATTAGAGAACAGATGTCAGCGTGAGAAGCAGGGCAGGGTTTCCGTGGGAGCAGCAGGGCAGCGAGGAGAAGTGTGCCTTCCAGGGGGGAGTCTCAGGATTGTGGCCACGGGTGAGGGGGATGGGAGAGGGGAGAATGACTTTCACTGGGCAAGGGAGAGAGGCTCCTGCTCTGAGACTCCCCTGGGAAGAGGCCGAAGGAGGCCCTGGGTGTGAGAATCTACAGGATGTAGGGCTGGGAATAAGCCAGGACACCCTCCCAGCAGACCCGGAGGGACCGCTGCAGAGTCATAAAGGAATTCCCATCATTTCCTCGTGAGACAGTCACATCAGGGTGTGACCATGGCCTTGGTATCCCCCACTATGGATGGAGACACTTAGGTTTAGAAAAGTTAGTAAGAGACATTAAGTTTCAGAGGGCACAGCTGAAACCGCTGTCTTTGTTTATTGATTTTGTTTTTCTTTATTTGATTTTTATTTTTATTTATTTATTTGTTTTGAGACAGAGTCTCTCTCTGTGGGCTAGGCTGGAATGCAATGGCGCGATCTCGGGTCATGAGCTACCATGCCCAGCCTTGGGTTTTTTTTTGAGACAGGGTTTTGCTCTGTCACCCAGGCTGGAGTGCAGTGGTGCAGTCATAGCTCACTGCAGACTGAAAGTCGTGAGTTCAAGCAGTCCTCTTGCCTCAGCCTCCCAACGTGCTGGGATCTCAGGCATGAGCCGCCGCACCTGGCCCGAAACCAAGCTTTCTTATCCCAAGCGCCGACCTTTATCAAGTCTAGCCTAATCCTCTATCGTCTCCTAAGCGTCCCTCATTAGTGATCACTTCAGAGTCCTCCCACATGGAGAGCTCACCCACTGGGGGCATATTTTTCCCATTGGAAAAGTGTGGTTATTGGAAGTTTCCTCTTTTTAGAAAGAACAGGATTGGAGGTGCTCTCTGGGGTGTCCTCCTACCAAGCAGCCTGTTGAAGGCCTCGTGGTGTTCAGGGAGCACGAGCGACACTCGCCGTCGCTTCAGCTTCATCTTGAGGCCACACAGCGTCTCCGCCACCCAGGTCTCCTCAGGCTCAGGGGCGAGCTCCTTCTCTGGCTCCTCGTCAGATTGATCCAACCACTCCCTCTTCCTTTTCCAGCAAAGGGACCTACATGAGGGGCTGGGATCTACCCCAAGGGCTGAGTAAAGAAACCAGACTAGCATGTAATGCTTCTGCAATTGATCACCTTAGACCCCGACCCCAAACCCCAAAGCACTCTCCATCCTCCCCAGCCTTGCAGACTGCTGGCTTCTCCAAGCCATCTTTCTGACTTTCTCCTCTGTCAACCCCATGTGCTGCTCCTTCTCCTCCCCATTCTTCCGTTTCTCTGTCCTCAGAACATTTCCTCACGTCCTTCCCTGGTCCCTGGCTCTCTGAGTCCCTCTTTTTTTTTGTTTTGTTTTGTTGTTTTGTTTTGTTTTCAGACAGAATCTAACTTTGTCTCCCAGGATGGAGTGTAGTGGTGCAATCTCAGCTCACTGCAACATCTGTCTCGCGGATTCCAGTTATTCTCCTGCCTTAGCCTCTCTGGTAGCTGGGATTACAGGTGCCTGCCATAATGCCCAGCTCAATTTTGTACTTTTAGTAGAGATGGGGTTTCACCATATTGGCCAGGCTGACCTCAAACTCCTTGCCTCAAGTGATCCACCTGCCTTGGCCTCCCAAAGTGCTGGGATTACAGGTGTAAGCCACTGCACCTGGCCTGAATTTCTCCATTCTTCCCACACACCCTCCTCAGGTTCTCCTTCCTGACCTCTGACCCTTCTTTTTTTTGAGACAGCATCTCACTCTCTCACCCAGACTGGAGTGCAGTAGCGCAATCTCGGCTCACTGCGACCTCTTCCTCCCAGGCGCAAGCGATTCTCCTGTCTCAGCCTCCCGAGTAGCTGGGATTATAGGCACGCACCACTACTGCCCAGCTAATTTTTGTACTTTTAGTAGAGATGGGGTTTCACTATGTTGGCCAGGCTGGTCTTGAACTCCTGACCTCAGGTGATCTGCCTGCCTCGGCCTCCCAAAGTGTTGGGGTTACAGGCGTGAGCCACTGCACCCAGCCCCCTTTCTTCGTCTTAGTCAATCCTATCACACCTCTTCTTGCTCCAGTCCCCTCACCTGATGGTCCCGACACTTCATCATCCACCACCTCCTGGAGGGAGTACCCCGAGGTGTTCGACCGGGGGCTCTCTTCCTTATCCTCGGGGAGCAGGGTCGTGATCTTTCCCAAAATCTGTTCCATCCCACAGAACATAGTCTCTGTTCTGTCCAAGGCCTTTTTCTGGACTCTGCTAGGAGCCAGAAGTGTGTTATGAATTCTCGAGGCTGGGAGAAGTCAGGAGTGGCGAACAGCTCTGAGAAGATACTGTTGTCCACCTCAGCTCCCAGGCGCCCACGGAGTCCGGTCCTCCAATCAGGAAGGTTGGAATCTCTGATGTCATTGGCCATTCCAACCTGGCAACCAGTTTGAAGAAAAACACATGTAACTGCCAGGCTGATCTCTTGTCCCGGAGATGCTGAGTGAATGGTATCTCCTGCCACTGTCCCGACCTCAGACCACTGTCCAAAAGCATCTTCAGGGTCTCCGCATCCCTCTGTTCCCTGTCCCAGCAGAGGCTGTGTTCTCTCCACTCAAAGTCTGAAGCATGTTGGGGTCTCCTCTTCTCTGTACATGCCCATTTCAGAGAACAGGGTGGGAAAGAACTAGGGTAAGCAGAAACGATGAAACCTTACAAGAGTGAGATGATCATGTACAAGAGATCCCAGGAACATTGACTTGATGAAAAAGTCACATCAGAACACTCAATTTGGCAGAGCTTTTCTGCCCAATGTTCACTGACATTCACTGTCCAAGATTCTGTACTGGGGGTACATGCATCCTCTGCCCTAAGAGGAGACATTTTGAGGCCTGAAAATCATAGGAATCTGCCCATGAGCTCACACATATTTCTACTGGTGTCCCCAATTTCAGGGAGTCCGTGGATTACCTAAAGCCAGCCCCTCCAGTTCGGCTAAGCAACTCTAGTCTATATATCACATTTTCTATCATATGTATTGCTCTAAACTCAGAAATTTCCCTACCATTTATGGATTCTATTAATAAAATATCGCATGTACAAAAAGACTAAATCGAAAAATCTCAGCTGTGTGCAGTGGCTCGTGCTTGTAATCCCAGCACTTTGGGTGGCCAAGGGAGGAA